>NW_026869303.1:0-158239 GCF_020745735.1 Hemiscyllium ocellatum | reverse complement strand
AGTTGTGTAGGATGTCACAGGTACAAGGAGAAATGAAACCCGGAGATTGTTTATACGTGTTTAATGGTGTGCCGAGTGTGTTACAGTGATCAGCAAGAATGAATGAAATCTGGAAGAGGTAATACTTGTTTATAGTGTACAGGATAGTACAGAGACAAGGACAAGTGAAATGTGGCATAGATAATCGTTGTTTGCAGTCTGCAGGATGGTACAGAAAGAAGCGTAAGTGAAATCTTGAAGAGGTAATAGATGTTCACGATCTGCAGAATGCTACAGAGACAAGCAGGAGTGAAATCTGGAAGAGTTAATAGTTGCTTAAATTCTGCAGAATGTTATAGAGACAAGTAGGAATCAAATCCGGAAGAGGTAATAACTGTTTACGATCTGCAGGATGGTACACAGACAAGCAGCAATGAAATCTGGAAAAGGTAATCGATGTTTACGGACTGAAAGATGTTAAAGAGACAAGGCGAAGTGAAATCTGGTAGAGGTAAAATTGTTTATGATCTGCAGGATGGTACAGAGACAGGTAGAAGTGTAACCTGGAAGAGGTAATAGGTTTTATGTTCTGTAGGATGTTACAGGGACAAGGGGAAATGAAAGCTAGAAAAGGCCAAAGGTGTTTATGGTGTGCACAATGCTACAGTGACCAGCAGGAATGAAATATGAAAGAGGTAATAGTTGTTTATGAACTGCAAGATGTTAAAGATAAAAGCGGGAATGAAATCTGGAAGATGTAGTAGTTGTTTATGGTCCGTAGGATGGCACAGAAACAAGCAGGAATTAAATCTGGAAGAGGTAATAGTTGCTTATGGTCTGCACGATGTTACAGAGAAAAGCAAGAGTTAAATCTCTAAGAGTTAATAGTTGTTTATAATCTTCAGGATGTTAAAGAGACAAGCAGGAATGAAATCTGGCAGATGTAATAGTTGTTTATGGTCTGCAGGATGGTACAGAGGCAAGCAGGAGTGAAACCTGAATGAAGTAATAGGTGTTGAAGGTCTGTACGTTGTTACAAAGACGAACAGGAATGAAATCTGGAAGATCTAATAGTTGTTTATGTTCTGTAGGATGTCACAGGGGCAAGGAGAAATGAAACCTGGAAAGGATTATACGTATTTATGGTGTGCCTAATGTTACAGTGACCAGCAGAAATGAAATCTGGAAGAGGTAATAGAATGGTACAGAGAGAAGGATGAGAGAAATGTGGTATCTGTAATCGTTGTTTATGGTCTGCAGGGTGGTACAGAATGAAATTGGAAGAGGTAATAATCGTTTATCATTTGCAGGATGTTACAGAAACAAGCAGGAATGAAATCTTGAAGAGGTAATAGTTGTTTATGGTCTGCAGGATGTTACAGAGACAGGCAAGAGTTAAGTCTTTAAGATGTAATAGTTGTTCATGGTCTGCAGGATTCTGCAGAGACAAACAGGAATGAAATCTGGAAGAGTTAATAGTTGTTTGCGATCTGCGGGCTAGTGGAGCAAAGCAGGAGTGAAATCCCTAACAAGTAATAGTTGTTTATAATCTGCAGGATGTTACAGAGATAAGCAGGAATGAAATTTATAAATAATATTTGTTTATAGACTGCAAATCCGCACCATCCCTTTGAAGCTGAACCCACCCAGACACATTCCCCTATCCTATTGCTCTCCGTTTAACCTCTGACTAATGCACCTAAGCTACACGTTGCTGAACACCATCTGTAATTTCTCACAGTCAATTCACGTGACATTCACATCGTTGTATTGTGGGAAGAAAACGCAACACCTGGAGCAAACCCTTGTAGATTCGAGGAGAATTTACAGTCTGCACACAGACACTCGCTGGATGCTCTACTTCCCGACGGTCAGTAGTGAAGGAGTGCTGGAGTCCGAGGGTCAAAATTAGGCAGTGTCTGTTTGTCAAAGAATCAGTACTTGGGGATTTTGTCGTTATCAGTAGGTCAGAACTGAGGTATTGCATTTGTAACAATGAGTCAATATTCAGCCTGGTCCATTTTGTAATGAGGCCAGAACTGTCAGTACCAAGGAACTGCAGTACTCTCAGAAGGTTGCTTCTGAGGCAGGACTTCATATCCAGCGTGTCATTACTGAGGTAGTGCCTCGTTGTTAGAGGGTCAGAGCTGAGAATGTACATCACGTTTATATGCTTTGTAGAGAGGGAGTTCCTCAACTCCATCCGAGGGACAGTTCTAACAGAGTTCCTCATTGTCAGAGGGTAAGTTATGAGGGAGTTGCTCATTGTCAAAACGTCAATTACGAATAAGTGGCTCCTTGTCTGAGGTTAAAAAAATGGGGCAATGCCTCATTGTAGGATAGGCAGAACATTGTAGGATAGGTATCATACATCTGGAGGCAGTGCAGTTCTGTCAGGAAGCCAGTACTGAGCTTGTGCTGCATGTTGGAAGATCAGTACAAGGGAAAGTGCCTTATGATCAGAGAGTAAATATTGAGAAGGTGCCTTCTTGTCAGTTTCAGTTTTGAGTGTATGTCACATCTTAAGAGGGTCTATTCTGAGGCAGTGCCTCAATCGAATGGGGTCAAAAAAGAGGGAGTGCTTTCTCATCAGAGGGTTAAGGGGCGAGGCATTTCAACACTGTTAGAGGGTCGGATTGATGGAGGGACTCTTTATCAGCATTCCAGTCAAGGAAGTGCATCTTTGCAAAGGAGTCACAATTAAGGATATACCTCATAATGTTATGCTCCGTACTGGAGAACTGCAGGTCACTCAGAGAGTCACTACCTCTTTGTTTGAGGGCCAGTTCTGAGTGTCGGCTTTTTTTTTAACAACATGACATGCTGTCACAAGCTGTTTTAATGAAGCTCAGTTCAAGAGGTGAAAGCAGGCCTCGTACGAGAGGCTGGTAATGAAGTTTGATGTCTTTTTATTCTATTCTCTTCTCTGTCTTCTACACAGTATTTATGTCATGTGTGTTCCATCTTTCAAACTTCTATTACAGTCCCGATCACTATAAACTCCTCCAGTCACAGCTTCTCTCCCTATCTCTGTAACTTGCTCCGGTATCGAAAACATGCCCTATCTCAGCAATCTCATCCTCCAGTCAGTGCAGTAGTTACTATCTTTCCTATGATCTCCAGTCTCTGCAAAATCCTACAACCTTCCTCATCTGTGCACCCTCCTCCCGCCCCTGCAATAGTCTTTCCTCCTATCCAACAGAAACTCACTACTTCTGCAAACTCCTACCGTTAATACAGATCTCCTGAACTGCTTGAAGTTCTCCAAACATTACATCTTTCCATCCACGTGTAACTTGTTCCAGTCTCTAGTACACTCAGTATTCGTGTCAACTTCTGAAGCCACTTTGACCCTACCCATATCTGTCACCTCATTCAGTCCCTATAATATCCTCTATCTCTGACCTTCTCCTGTTACTACACTTCTCCCCATCTCTACTTCCTCCAGTCACGACTAACCTTCCTAACGCTGTAATCTCCTGCAGATGCTAAAACTCTCCATGTTCCTGTAACATCCTCTTGATTGTGATAATCACCTCCAGCTATCTTTTTGTCCTTCCTTACGTCCTTCAGTCTGAAGAAACGTTGCTAACTCTGTAACCTTATCCATTGTCTACAGCCCACCATGTCACTATCCTCACCCAGTCTTGACATCGATCCCTATGTCTGTGATCGCCTGCAACCTTCCTATTGTTGTAACCATCTTCCATCCTTACAATAAACACTAATTGATTAACCTCTTTCTGGACTACGTACTATGTGTGCTTTCTCCTTCTGTTCATGCAACCCTTGTGACCTCTGCAACGTTATCCAGTCTGTACCTTTGTATCTTATTGTCAATACTGCGTAGAAACAGGACCTTCCATCCACCATGTGTCTGCAGACAACCAGCAGCAAACTTCACTAATCTCACTTCCCTGCACTTTGTCCATAAGCTACTAAATTCTGGCATTTTAATTACCCCTCCAGATGTTTCTTCAATGTTGTGAGAGTATCTACCTCCACCATCCACTCAGGCAAACATTCCATCTATCTCCCATCTTGTGGGTTAAAAAAAAACTTCTCAAATTCCTCCAATTGACCTGCTAAAATTAGATTACCTACATTGAGGAAACAGGCCGTTTGTCCCAACCAATCCTCCAACGAGTAACCCACTCGGACCCATGCACCTTTTTATCCCTTAATAATGCACTTAACACTATGGGCAATTCAGCATGGCGAATTCACCTGATTGGCCCATCTTTGGATTATATGAGGAAACCAAAGGAAACCCACACAGACACAGGGAGAATGTGCAAACTCCACACAGACAGTTGCCTGAGGCGGGAACCAATCTCGGGTTGCTGCTGTTATGAGATAGCAGTGCTAACCACTAAGCCACTGTGACACTCCTCAGCTTAATATTTGCCTCTTGTGTATGACAGCATGCAATGGGGAAGAGATTCTCAATTTCTACTCTGTCTGTATCTCCCATAAGTTTGGAAACTTTGGTCAGATTCCTGACTCAGCCTCCTCTGCTCCGACAAAAACAATCTCAGCCTACCAGTCACCCCTCATAACTGAATATTTTTCATCCAACACAACATCGTGTTGGGTGTCCTTTCCATTCTCTCCAATGCAGGCATGTTTTTATGATCGAGTGGCAAGCAGAACTGTGCACAATATTCCATATGCTGTCTCACAAATATTTGAAGAAAGCTTCCTTACTCATTCATTCCTGATGAAGAGCTCATGCTCGAAACATCGATGTTCCTGCTCCTCGGATGCTGCCTGACCTGCTGTGCTTTCCCAGCACCACACTCTCGACACCTGATAATGAAGACAAGCATTCCAGACGCCAGCTTTGTCAACCTGTTTGCCTGCACTAATTCCTTCATGGACCTAGAGACGTGTACGCCACGACCCCTTAGTACTCCCCAGGATTTGAACATTTATTGTGTATGTCCTTTATTTCCATTTGCCATTCCTGTTCAATTACCAGCTGATCAGTAAGACAGGGACCATCTTCCGCACTATCAACAGCGTCTTCAAAGTGTCATCTGCAAACTTTCTAATTTCACTTTCTAAATTGAAGTAAAGTCAGAGAAACAGGTCCTTTGGTCCAAATTGGACCATGCTGATGATGATGCCCACAAAGCTTATTCCAAGTGACCACATTTCTTCCATATCCCTCTCAACCCTTCTCATCCATGCGCCTATTCTTTTAAGTATTGCTATTGTACCTGTCTCAACCACTTCCTCTGGCAGCTCATTCCATATGTGCACCACTCTCTACCTGACGGACTTATGCCTCAGGTCATTCTTAAATCTTTCCCCTCTCACCTTAAACCATTTCACTCTAGTTTTCAGTTCCCCATCCCTGGGAAAACAGGTATATGCGCTCATCCTATCTGTGCTCCTCATGATTTTATGCACCTCATGAGGTCACCCCTCATTCTCTGACGTTCCAAGGAATAAAGTCCTATAGTGGCGAACATCTCCCTGTACCTCAGGCCTACTTGTCCAGGCAACATCCTCAGATCTGCTTTGCATTCTTACCAGTCTTCCAAGTTATTAATACAAACAACAAACAGCAAGAATCCCAGTGCTGAACAATATGGCACACTGCTGGTCAGAGGTTTTGCGTTGCTAAGACAACCCTGTACCAATATCCTTTGTCCAGTATTTGTAAGGCAAGGTTAAATCCAGTTTGCCAACTTGTTTTGGATGCCTTGGGTCCTTACGTTTTGTACCAGCTTTCCATGTGGAACTTTGTCAGATGTCTTACTTAAACCCATGTAAACCACATCAACTGCATGACCCTAATCAATATATTGAAGTATGTTTTCAAAAACCTCAATTAAATTAATCTCTCTCCAGTCCAGTCATCCCTCTCTTTTTTTGACTTTGCCTCGTTCCTACTACAATCTCTGCCTCTGTAAATTACATAATTCTGAAAATAATTCTCGTCAATATAAACTTTTCCTGACATTACATGCTCCATATGACTGTAACCTCTTACTGTCCAGAGAAATCTTTGTGACTCGAACATTTGTCATTTCCTACAGCACACCCTATTCCCTGTTATCTCCACCAACCTCTAAAACTGTCCTTGTCCCTGCGAAGCTAATCTAACTTGTACACAGCTCCCTTTGGCTGCAACCTGCCCTTCAGTCCCTACAAAATTCTTCATCTAAACAATGTTGTCATGTCTCAACAACCCTCATGATCGCTGTAAATTCTTCACATAATTACAGCACTGATTACTGCTGTAACCTCTTCTCAGATCTACAAACTTTTTGCTGTCCGTAACCTTCTTTATTCCATACAAACGTACTATCCCTGTAAGCTTCTTCTGTCTCTCATATATACTGTTTCAGAATAATTTTCTCCAGTTGATACAATCATTCCTATCTCTGCAAGCACCTCTTCCCAATAGAAGCCTCCCTATCTGTGTTCAATTCCTCAAACTTCTTTCTCTGTGAACAAATCTCCAGTACACTGTGCTGTCCCTATATGTGGAGCCCCTTCCAGATCTGAAAAGCCTTTGCAAGCATACCAAATGGCTTCTTCGCTGTCCTCTCTTCCTGCAACTGCACTGTAAATGAACTAAGAACCTGCACTCCAAGGTCTCTTTGTTCAACAGCAATCCCCAGGACCTTACCATTTAGTGGAGAGTCCTGCCCTGATTTGCACTTCCAAAATGCAGCACCTCACATTTCTCTGAATTAAATTCCATCTGCTACTCCTCGACTTGTTGCCCCATACGATCACGTTCCTGCAGTACTCTGAGGTAAACTTCTTTACTGACTGCTGCACCTCCAATCTGGTGTTGTCTACAAACTTACTAAACGTACGTCATAGGTTCACATTCAAAGCATTTAGATAAATGACAAATAACAGTGGATTCAGCCCTGAACTTGCGGCACACTGCTGGCCACAGGCCTCCAGTCTCCATTACCAGCCTCTGTCTTCTATCTTCGAGCCAGTTCTCTATCTAAATTGCCAGTTCTCCCTCGATTCCATCTGATCAAACATTGTTAACCAGCCTAACATGAGGAACCTTATCGAATGTCTTACTGAAGTCTACATGTATCATGTCCACCGCTCATTGCTTATCAATCCCTTTGTTACTTCTTCACAAACTGAAATCAAGTTAGTGAGAATCAATTTCCCATGCAGAAATCCATGCTGACTGTCCATAATCAGTCCTTGCATTTCGAGTACATATAAATCCTGTCCCTCAGGAATCCCTCCAATAACTTGCTCACCACTGATGTCAGGCTCACCAGTCTACAGCTCCCTGGCTTTCCTTACCACCCTTCTTAAATAGTGGCATTATGTCAGCCAACCTCTGGCACCTCACCTGTGTCTGTTGATGAGACAAATAGTTCAGCAAGGGCCCCAGAAATCACTTCCCTAACTTGCCACAGAGTTCTGGGTACACATGATCAGGTCCCGGGTATTTATCCACCTTGCTGCGTTTTGAGACGTCCAACTTATGCAATGTGGACATTTTTCAGGATGTCGCTATTTATTTCCCCACTTTCTGTATCTTCTATATCGTTCTCCACAGTAAACACTGATGCAAAGCATATAGTATATTCCCCCATCTCCTGCGGTTCCACACATAGGTAGCCTTGTTGATCTTTAATGGACATAATCTGTCACAGTTGCCTCTTTACCCTTCATGTAGTTAACCCTTTTGATTCATTTAACCCTATTCGCCAAAGAAACCTCATGTCTCCATTTTACCCTCATGATTTCCCCCCTTAAGTATACTCTTACCGCCTTTATACTCTTCTAGGGATTCATTCGATCGCTGCTGTTTATAGCTGCTATATTCTACCTCCTCATTCTTGACCAAAATCTCAGTTTCTCTAGGTCATGCAACATTCCCTCTACCTTTAAGCCTCGCTAACACGAACATACTGTTGCTGGATTCTCGTTATCGCATTTTTGAAGACTTCCCATTTTGCAGCCATCACTTTACCTTTAAAACATCCGGACCCAAAAAACATTTGGAAGTTCTTGCCTAATACAGTCAAAATTAGTCTTCCTCCAATTTAGAACTTGAACATTTAGACCTGACCTATCCTTTTACATCACTATTTTAAAACGAACAGAGTTTGGCATGCAAATGGACAGAACCAACCTGCTTTTGTGAAAATGCATGCAAAGAGATATTTTATGCATAAAATACAATTTTGAAATAAAAAGAAGCCAGGCTCGATGTGAGGCGAATGCATTCCTGAGGAGCACAAGTCTCTCAGCCTGGCACAACATAACTTTGGTTGGTGTGGAACACAGATCCCAGAGCAGACCTGACCCGGTTGAGGATGACCTGAGACAGGATTTTTGTGAACTGCATTCAGCAATGACGTCAGTTGTCAATTTCTAATTTCCTTCCTGACAACTTTATGCTTAATTGATGAGGGTGATGATACCTTTCCTCATGGGATTCGCTCATGATACTGCCAGAAGCAACCAAGTGGATAGAGCATCAGTCGGCCATGTTCCCAAAGTACATTACCTTTTTTTTCCTTGATTTATCTTCGCTCCCAAGGCCAGTTTGAATACAACTGAGCTGAATAAAGCTTGACCGGTAAGCCATCACTTCCAGGAGTTTTAATCTCTTCTAAGTACTTGGGCCTTTGTCAGCTCATCCAGACATAACATTCAGGTGAATTGGCCATGCTAAATTGTCCGTAGTGTTAGGTAAGGGGTAAATGTAGGGGTATGGGTGGGTTGCGCTTCAGCGGGTCGGTGTGGCCTTGTTTCCACACTGTAAGTAATCTAAAAAAAACCGTGTTCCAGCCTCTCCCGTGTGCTGCTGTCTAATACCTGCGTGATAGAGGACAGGAACGACTGGGAGCAGCACTGTCTGTGGCTTCGTGTCATACAGAGTGGCATAAAGGGATTTGCTGATCCTCAGGATGCCAGACTGCACCTTCAGGAAAAAGTACGTCTCATCTTGCTCTACGGTGTGGAACCTGGACAGAAAAAGCAGCTTGTTTGCCTCCAAAGCAGACAGCGAGACTTGCTGCTTCTTAACCTCCTAGCGATACTCTGTCACATCAACCCCCATTGTCTATAGCAGGAACAGATTCTGCATGTCTTTGTGCCTTTGGACAACTTTTCCCTGCTCTCTCTCTCTTGCCTTCTGAACACCTATCAGGATAAAGGACCTGTTCCCTTTGAATCTTTCTCTCGAGTCCAATAGAGACTCATAGAAGGGCTTCACAGTTCTCCAACCTGTATAATTCATTTTAAGCTCTTCATTGTTTTCTGGGTTCAACAATTTCACATTCAGCTTCCACCTTCCCTTGCTCGCAGGCAGGTCATCCTGCAGATAGCCAGCCAGCAGGGGGCAGTGGTCAGAGAATAACATCAGCTTGGTTTCGATGGGTCTGACCGAGAATGTTTGCGACAGAAATAGGAAATCTATCCTTGAATGGATCGACCGGTCTGGCTGTGACCAGGTGTATCTACATTGCGCTCCGTCTGCAGGGGGATGCTGAAGATGTTGTGTAACTTGGCGATCTTAACCATTTCCATTGTGAATCTGGATGTGGTGTCCAGTAATTTTAAACAGTCTCATCGTGACCCGGACTCAATTACACACCCTGCTATAAATTTACAACAATTTTAAACAGTCTCACAGTGACCCTGGCCTGAATTACACAGCTTGGTGTAAAGATACAATAATTTTAAACAGTCTCACAGTGACTCTGGCCTCAGGTACTCACAGCTCAGTAATTATGCAGTAACTGTGAACCTCCTGCCCTCAGTTAAACACCCCCCAGTAACTGTAAGTTAACTTTAAACAGTCTCAAAGTGATCTTGGCCTTATCTACACACCGCCCAAAATCTAAACGGTGACTGTAACGAGTCTCTCAAAAGGCCTGGCCGCATCTGCACACCACCCAGTTACTATATAATGGCTGTAAACAGTGTCACAGTGAGCCTGATTGTTTCATACTCCGACCAGCAACTCCCCAATGTCGGTGGCCTGTTTCACAGTCAGCCTGGCCTCATCTACTCTTCATGTGAGTCAATCCTTTGTGTCCTCTTCCATTTAGCTCCTGCCTTTGGGAATGCAGCCAGATTCTCCTCCAGGCCGCATTTCACTCTCCTCACTGCCTTGGTGCTCCCATGTACATCCCTTTTCCTTCTGAATATTCTTGTGAATCCCAACCCTCTCCATGACCCCACCTTCCAGCTGCAGTGTTGGGGAATCCCCACCATGGGCACTGCCATTACTTCTCCACCTTGTTCATATTTCTTCACAAAAGAGAAACACGATTTGTCGACAGCAGTAAGTGGCAGATGAATGAAATAAATCGTACATCTGAATGCAGAATACAGTTCAATGGTGGAATTAACTTTACTTTATATGCATATAACAGAAGCAGGAAAATGCGATTTCTGAAACATTTTATAGCTCAGATTGAGGTTCATATTGGAGGTTTGCTTGCTGAGCTGGTATGTTTGTTCTCATACATTTTGTCACCATGCGAGGTAAAATCAGTGAGCCTCCTGTCCGACTTTCTCTGTATGCTTCTGGGTCTGTTAAAAAGCGGTAAAAATTATGTATAGTTATGCATGTAATTATTTCACTGAGTACAACTGTGCAAAGAAATTATATCTCTGCTTTTCAACGAATTGTAAAAGCACAACACGGGACAGGGAACATTTGGGAATGGTACCGAAAGTGCAGAGTTCAATGGCTTAAAGAGGATTACAAATGAAGATCGGGGGAACTGAAGACATGCTCTGTACCCAAACTTAACCGGCCAGATTGATTTTCAGGGAAGACAGCAACTGAGGGTCAATACTGAAGGAGTGCTGCACTGTTGGAGGGTCAGTACTGAGGCAGTGTCACAGTGTTGGAGGGTCAGTACAGAGGGACCACCATACTGTTGGAGGATCAGTACCTGGGGAGTGGTGCTCTCAGAAGGTCAGTACTGAAAGTGTGCTGCTCTGTCGGAAGGATCACTACTGAGTGCCGCACTATCAGAGGTTAGTACTGAGGTAATGGCATACTGTTGGAGTGTCCCTTTCCATTTTTTGTCCAGGTTCACTCCACAAGCTCCTGATTGAATTTTTCTCTCACTGCTCTTTCAGGCAGTATGTTTCAGACCCTAACTCCTCCATCAAACCTGCCTCTCCCACCCTCTCAGGCAGTATGTCCAGTCCCAAACACCTCAATTGACCCTGTCTGAGCCACACTCTCAGGCAGCATGTTCAGAACCTAAATCCTCTATCAACCCTGCCTCCCCCACACTCTCAGGCATTGTGTTCAACACACCAACCCCACGTTCGACAACACTTAAAAAGCAGAGGACAAATACATGGATTGGAAAGGTTTACAAAGATATCGGCTATGTCCAGGGAAATATGGTGAGCATGGATGGCCATTTTAGTTGGCATAGACCAGTTTGGGCCAACGTCCCTGTCTCCATGCTGTAGGACTCTGTGAACCTGCCTCCCCTACATTCTCAGACACTATGTTCCTAATCCTAACCCCTCAATTGATCTTGCCTTCAACACACTCTAATGCACAGTGTTCCTGTCCCTAACTCCAGTGGGAATGGAGTGTAAGGCAGTGGAATGTTCCTCCTGCAGAATGTGGGAAGTAAGGGTCACCACTAGTGTCCCTGCTGACGACATCTGTGGGAAGTGCACCCAACACCAGCTCCTCGAAAACTGTTTTAGGGAACTGGAGTTGGGTGAACTTTGGATCACTCGGGAGACAAAGCGGGTAATTGACAGGACTTACAGAGAGGTAGTCACTCCCTACATAAAAGAAAAAGACAGATGGGTAACAGTTAGGGGACAGAAAGGGAACAGGCAGGCAGTGCAGGGATCCCCTGTCGCCATTCCCCTCACCCATAAGTATACCGTTTTGGATACTGTTGGTGGGGGGGATGACTTACCAGGGGAAAGCAGTGGGGCACTTGCTGCTCAGAAGGGAAGGGGGACTCGATAGTTAGGGGGACAGATAGGAGGTTCTGTGGGCACGAGAGAAAATCACAGTTGGTGTGTTGCCTCCTGAGTGCCAGGGTCCATGATGTCTCTGATCGTGTTTTTGGGATTCTTCGGTGGGGCGGGGAGGGAGAGCAGCCCCAAGTCGTGGTCTATATTGGCACTAGCGACAAAGGTCGGAAGAGAGATGGGGACTTGAGGCAGAAATTCAGGGAACTAGGATGGAAGCTTAGAGCTCGGACAAACTGAGTTGTTTTCTCTGGTTTGCTGCCCATGCCATGTGCTAGTGAGGTGAGGAATAGGGAGAGAAAGGAGTTGAACACGTGGCTACAGGGATGGGGCAGGAGGGATGGTTTGGGGTTTTTTGATAATTGGAGCTGTTCCTGGGATAGGTGAGACCTCTACAAGCAGGATGGTGTTCATTTAAACCAGAGGAGTAATAATATCCTGGGTGGGAAATTCCCTAAAGCTATTAAGGTGGATTTAAACTAATGCAGCAGGGGGATCGGAACCAAAATTGTAGGAGAGGTACAGAAGAGGATGAGAGTAGAGAGTTCCCAAATCAAGTATTTGACAGTCACAAGCGAGAACTTGGTTTGAAGTGTGTGTACTTCAATGCGAGGAGCATCAAATAAAGTGAGTGAACTGGCAGCGTGGGTTGGTACCTGGGACTTCGATGTTGTGACCATTATGGAGACATGGATAGAACAGGGACAGGAATGGCTGTTGCAGGTCCCAGTAGATGGTTCAGTAAGAACAGAGAAGATCGTAAAAGAGGGGGAGGTGTGGCATTGTTGATCAGGGACAATATTACAGTTGTAGAAAGGATGTTTGGGAACTCGTTAACTGAGGTAGCATGGGCTGAGGTTAGAAACATAAAAGGAGAAGTCACCATTCTATAGGCCGCCGAATAGTCCCAGAGATGTATCGGAAAGGAGAGCAAAGATGATTCTCGATAGGAGTGAGAGAGGCGGGGGGGACTTCAACTATCCAAATATTGACTGGGATCACGACAGTACGAGTACTATAGATGGGTCAGTTTTTGTCCAGTGTGTGCAGGAGGGCTTCCTGACACAGAATGTGGACAGGCCTACAAGGGGCGAAGCCACTTTAGATTTAGAACTGGCTAACGAGCCTGGCCAGGTGTTAGATTTGGAAGTAGATGAGCACTTTGGAGACAGCGATCACAATTCTGTCAGGTTTACTTTAGTGATGGAAAGGGGTAGGTGTACTCCACCGAGCAAGAGTTACAGATGAGGGAAGGGAAATTACGATGCACTTAGGAAAGATTTCGGAAGCGTAGGGTGGGGAAGGAAACTGCAGGGATGAGCACATTAAAAATGTGGAGCTTATTCAAGGAAAAGCTCCTGTGTGTCCTAGATATGTATGTGCCTGTTAGGCAGGGAAGAAGATATAGAACGTGTGAGCCGTGGTTTACTAAGGAAGTGGAATCCTGGTCAAGAAGAAGAAGAAGGCTTATGTTAGGACAAAATGTGAAAACTCAGTTAGGGCGCTTGAGGGTTACAAGGAAGTCAGGAAAGTCCTAAAAAGAGAGCTCAGAAGAGCCAGGAGGGGACATGAGAAGTTGTTGGCAGATAGGTTCAGGGTTAACCCTAAGGCTTTCCATAGATACGTCACGAACAAAAGAATAACGAGAGTTTAATTAGGGCCAATCAAGGATAATAGTGGGAAGTTGTGTGTGGAGTCAGAGGAGATAGGGGAAGCACTAAATAAATATTTTTCCACAGTGTTCACTATAGAAAATGAAAATATTGGCGAGGAAGATACAGAGATACTTGCATCCAGACTAGAAGAGATTGAGGTTCACAAGGAAGAGGTATTAGAAATACTCCACAGTGTGAAAATACACAAGTCCCTTGGGCTGGATAGGATCTATCCTAGGATCATCTGGGAAGCAAGGGTAAAGATTGTCGAGCCTTTGGCATTGATCTTCAAATCATCATTATCTACAGGAATAGTGCCTGAGCACTGGAGGATAGCAAATATGGCTCCCTTGTTCAAAGAGGGTAGTAGAGACAATCCTGGTAATTACAGACCAGTGAGTCTCACTTTAGTTGTTGGTAAAGTGTTGGAAAAGGTTATAAAAGATAGAATTTATAACCATCTAAAAAAGAATAATCTGGTCAGGGACAGTCAGCACGGTTTTGTGAAGGGTAGGTCGTGCCTAACAAATCTCATTGAGTTTTATGACAAAGTGACCAAACGGGTAGATGAGAGTAAACGGTTGATGTGGTGTATATGGATTTCAGCAATAAGGTTCCCCACAGTAGGCTATTATACAAAATGCAGAGAAATGGGATTGTGGGAGACATAGCAGTTTGGATCAGTAATTGGCTTGCTGAAAGAAAACAGAGGGTTGTCGTTGATGGAATATGTTCATCTTGGTGTCCAATTATTGGTGGCATACCGCAAAGGTCGGTGGTGGGTCCACTGCTGTTCGTCATTTTTATAAATGACCTGGAAGAGGGCTTAGAATGGTGGGTTAGAATTTTGCGAACAACACTAAGGTCGGTGGAGTTGTGGATAGTGACGAAGGATGTAGTAGGTTGCAGAGAGACATGGATAGGATGCAGAGCTGGGCTGAGAGCTGGCAAATGGAGTTTAATGTGGACAAGTGTGAGGTGATACACTTTGGACAGAGTAATTGGAATGCAAAGTACTGTGCTAATGGTAGGATTCTTAGGAGTGCAAATGAGCAGAGAGATCTCAGTGTCCATGTACACAGATCCCAGAAAGTTGCCACCCCCCATATTGACATGGTTGTTAAGAAGGCATACAGTGTTTTGGTTTTTAATAGAAGGATTGAGGTCCGGAACCAGGAGGTTATGCTGCAGCTGTACAAAGCTCTGGTACGGCCACACTTGGAGTATTGTGTACAGTTCTGGTCACCGCATTATAAGAAGGATGTGGAAGCTTTGGAAAGGGTGCAGAGGACATTTACTCGGATATTGCCTGGTATGGAAGGAATGTCTTACGAGGAAAGGCTGGGGGACTTGAGACTGTTTTCGTTATAGATAAGAAGGTTGAGAGGGGACTTAATAGAGACATACAAGATAATCAGAGGGTTAGATAGGGTAGACAGGGAGAATATTTTTCCAAGTATGGGGAACGGCAAACACGAGGGGACACAACTTTAAAGTGAGGGGAGATAGTTATAAGACAGATGTCAGAGGTAGTTTCTTTACTCAGAGAGTAGCAACGGTATGGAATGCTTTGCCTGCAACGGTAGTAGATTCGCCAAGTTTAAGTGCATTTAAGTCGTCATTGGACAGGCAAATGGACGTACATGGAATAGTGTAGGTGGGATGGGCTTCAGATTAGTATGATGGCGTCGCAACATCGAGATCCGAAGGGCCTGTACTGCACTGTAATATTCTATGTTCTAATTCACTCTGCTTTTGCTACACTCTCAGGCAGCACTTTCCAAACTTTAACCTCTCGATTTATCTTACCTCCCCCACATAAAATCAAGCTACTTTACTAAGACTTGGTGGGTGGCATTAGATTGTCTTCATATGGTTTTAACCTCCTTAATTCGCTTTAATTCTGCTGCGCAATGCTCTGACTTCAGATAAGTTTTAGTGACCACTCAAGTTCGGAAGAGGCTGATAAAGTAAGAACAAGGAGAGGATCGCAGATGTCTGTGATTTTGCTCTTCAACATATCTGAGAGCTCTGTCTTCCTGTGTTTAATCAACGTTTTATATTTCTTACGTTTTGTCATTCATGGATTTAATCTTGATGATTACCTACCTATTCCATATGACTTCAGTGCAATTGGTTTCATGCTGCAAAACCTAAGTTGTTGCACAAACACATTACTGTTTAGGTATGCAGCAAATATCAGAAATGCAGTAAAATAACTGAATCCATGAATTCCTTACATTATGAACAAATAAAACACCTCTGTGTAGCCCACAGGAGGATGCTATTGTTCCCAGACTATGAAATTATTATTTTTAATTCATTTGTGGGATGTCAGTATCACTGGCTAATTCCAGAATTTTGATGCAGTAACACAAAAGACAACATGATATATTTCCAAGTCAAGAGGGTGAGAGGGTTGGAAGGAAACTTGCAAAGGGTGGTGCTCCCACGTATTTGCTGCACCTGTCCTTCTAGATGGAAATGGTTGTGGGTTTGGAAGGTGCTGACTGAAGAACTTGGGTGAGTCTCTGCAGTGCATCATGCAGATGGTACACTACTGCTATTGATAGTCGGTGTTGGAAGGAATGAATGTTTGTGGATGTGGTGTCATTCAAACAGGCTGGTGTCAAGCTTCGAGTGTTTGTTGTAGCTGCACTAATCCAGGCAAGTGCTGAATATTTCATCACATCCCGACACAGAATCCTTATACCAGTGCAAGGAGAGAGTTTAACTTGGAAACCTGTGGATTCTCCATCATGGACAATTCCTTTGGATTGTGCTTAAGAAATGGAATTTCCTGCTAAATAATTCCTCTCAGCTTGGAACCCTCCGTAAGTCTCCTTTAAAATCAAATTCTTCTGAGTGTTCTGATAAAATTAAATAGAATAGTTAATCAGAAAATGTTTCACTATCAAATACATGGTCTCACTTCACAGTAACATATCTTCAGATCCAATGCTTATGTCACAAACAGTTATATCAACTGTTTCAACTTAGGAAATTGTGGCAGCCGATTACATGGAATTATCGTCACCCACTTACCGAATACATAAGTGTCTGGGCTCCCAATTTTTCAGCATTAAACTTCCCAATTCCAATGGGCTGCTACTCCAATGTAGTCTTATCAGAAATTTCCTGTCATGTGGTGAAGAGTGAAAATAGTGCAACAAAACTCCCTTGTGTTGAAAGTGATATGCCCTCTGCTGGTTGCCCCACACCACTGCACATGGGTGTTGGAGGGTGAAAACTCTCAAGGATTCAGTCAGAGATGGAGAGAGGGAGAGCATCAGGTCACAGCACCATCCAATCAGCACAAACAATAAAGAAATACACTCAGAGACAAACACGGAGACATACACACAAGGCTGGTATACAGAGGGCTGCAATTGGACTTGAGGTCCTTTATTGTGGAATATGCATATATGGAGAAATGTTGTGCGCCCTCTGCAATGTGGAAATGATTTGTCTTTGCACAACATTCCTGACATTAAACACATTAAATAAAGTGCACCAGACCTGAAATGTTAACTATTGAGTTTTCTTCACAAATGCTGCCAGACCTGCTGAGCTTTTCCAGCACCTTCTCTTTTTGCTTCTGATTTATAACATCGGCAATACTTTCAGATTTTATTTTGCAATGCCAGAAAACACAGACTCTGATATTTCCTCCCAAACAAAATCTGTTGTTTGTGAAGTGATGTGGAGTGTCCAGTGGAGGGTGGTATTTTATCACTTTAAACTCAAGGTGGATAGACAGAAAAAAACTGAGGACAAACAGGATTCAGTACCAGGACAACAGAGTAAAAAGTGGACCCAACCAGGACAACCTGTACCTTCAACAAATCCGAAGCCTCCAGCAACAGACCTCCCTCCGGATCCTCCGCTCCACCCTTGCAGCCAAGCGTCGCTACCTACATTCCCTGCAATCAGCCCTACCCCAACTCAGGACAACACTCTCACAAACTTGCAAAGGACCTCTACTGTTCTTCAACTACAGAAGAATCCACACACTAAACAAACAGTTCTTCCTAGCCATATCAGAAATTAAAGACAGTAAGTACCGAAAACTTTCATGTACTTACCCCCACACTCGTGGTTCCTGATTCCTGATGAAGGGCTCTGGCCCGAAACGTCGAATTTCCTGTTCCTTGGATGCTGCCTAACCTGCTGTGCTTTAACCAGCAACACATTTTCAGCCAAGACAACAGAGACAGCATTGCACAGAGATACTGATATGGAGGTACACACAGATAAAGAAGAGAGAGGGAGAAAGGGAGAGTATGAGAAAAAGACAGAGAGGGAGAAATGACAAAAAGAGAAAGAGTGAGAGGATGGAGAAAGAGGGTCAGAGAGAGCAGGACAAAGAGAAGGAGAGAGATAGAAAGACAGATAGAGACGGAGGGAGAGAGGACAGAGGACAGTATGCAATGGGGAAGAGATTCTCGTGATCTACTCATAGGATTGGAAACATCAATCAAATTCCTCGCTCTGCCTCCTCTGCTCCAGCGAAAAAATCTCAGCCTATCAGTCACCCCTCATAACTGAAACCTTTCATCCAAGGCAACATCATGATGAATCTCTTTTTCACTCTATCAAATGCAATCATGATTTTCTGACAGTGAGGCAAACACATCGGGGCACAGTACTCCAGATGTTGTCTCACCAATGTTTGTAGAAACCTTCCTTAGTCATTCATTCCTGATGAAGAGCTCATGCTTGAAACGTCGACTCTCCTGCTCCTCAGATGCTGTCTGACTGCTGTGCTTTTCCAGCACCACACACTCGACACTTGATAATGAAGGCAAGTATCCCAGATGCCAGATTTGTCAAACTGACTACCTGCACTGACCCCTTCATGGATCTATAGACTTGGACGCCACGACCCCTTAGTACTCCACTGGAATTGAGCATTCATTGTGTATGTCCTTAATTTCCATTTGCCAGTACCCTGCCCAATTTACCAGCTGATCAGTATCTGACTGGGACTATCCTCCTCACTATCAACAGCACCATCGATTTTTGTGTCTTCTGCAAACTTGTCAATTCCACCATCCGCATTCACACAGAGTCAGAGAGTAATACAGCATGGAAACAGGCCCCTCAGTCTAAACTAGACCATGCTGATTATGAGTGAAAATGTGTTGCTGGTTAAAGCACAGCAGGTCAGGCAGCATCCAAGGAATAGGAAATTCGACGTTTCGGGCACAAGCCCTTCTTTTAACCTACTGCTTTTTACCCGAAGATTTTAACCTACTGCTTTTTACCCCATGCTGATTATGATGCCCACGAAGCTTATTCCAAGTGCCCACAATTCTTCTATATCCCTCTCATGTCTTCCCATGCCATGCACCTATAAAATGTTGTTTTTTAAATATTGCTATGGTACCTGCCTCAACCATTTCCTCTGGCAGCCCAGTCCATATACGCATCACTCTCTGCGTGACAAAAGTTGCCCCTCAGGTTCGTCTAAAACCTTTCCCCTCCCACCTTAAACCAATGCCCTCTCGTCTTTATTTCCCCACCCCTGGGAAAACAACTATATGCATTCATGTTATGTGTGCCCCTCATGATTTCATACACCTCAGTATGGTCACCCCTCATTCTCTGACATCCCAAGGAATAAAGTCCTATACTAGCCAATCTCTCCCTATACCTCAGGCCTGCTTGTCCTGGCAACATCCTCAGACCTTCTTTGCACTCTTACCAGTCTTCCATGTCATTAATTTAAATAACAAACAGCAAGCATCCCAGCGCTGAACAATGTGGCACACTGCTGGTCAAAGACTGCGTTACTAAGACAACATCCTTTGTCTCATATTTGTAAGCCAAGTTTGAATCCAGTTTACCAATTTGTTTTGGATCCCTGTGCCCTTTCGTTTTTTTCCAGCTTTTCATGTGGGACCTTGTCAAATGTCTTACTCAAGTTCATGTCAACCACATCAACTGCACTATCCTAATCAATATATTGAGTTTTCAAAAAACTCAAAATTAAATTAATCTTCTTCCAGTCCTGTCATCCCTCTTTTTCACTTTTCCTGGTTCCTACTACTCTCCCTGCCTCAGTAAATTGTATTATTCCTAAAGTACTTCTCATCGACATGAACTTCTGTTCTTGCAATGCTCCATATGACTGTAAACTCTTACCATCCCGAGAAATCTTTATGACTCGAACGTTTGTCATTCATTACAGTTTCCCCATTCACTGTGAACTGCACCAGCCTCTAAAACTGTCCCTGTCTCTCTAAACTCATCTAGCTTGTTCAAACCGCACTTTGGCTGCAACCTTCCCCTCAGTCCCTACAAAATTCTCTATCTGAATAATGTTGTCAAGACTCGACAACCCTCTTGATCACTGTAAACTCTTCCCATCTCTCCAAACTTTGCTGTCTCTGTAACTTCCTCTAGTCCATACACACACCCTAACCCTGGAAGCTTCTTCAGTCTCTCAAATATTCTGTTTCAGAATAACTTTATCGAGTCAATACAATCATTCCTACCTCTGCCAATACAAACCTCCCTATCCGTGTATTCACCTTCAGTCCCTATAAACTTCCCAGGAAGTTCTTGCCACAAGAACCTGTTTTGGGACCACTGCTGTTTGTCAATTTTATAAATGACTTGGACGCAGGCAAAGGTGGATGAATTAGTAAGTTTGCAGATGACACTAAAGTTGAGGAGTGGTGGACAGTGTGGAAGAATGTTGCAGGTTGCAGGTTCTTGGATAAACTGCAGACGTGGGCTTAGGAGTTGGAAATGCAGTTCAATGCAGATAATTCCGAGATAGTTCAATGTCGGGGTGCTGAGGGAGGAGAGAGCGAGGGGGAGGGTGGGAGAGAGACAGACAGACAGACAGCAAGCAAGAGAGAGAAACAGCGAAAGAGAGCAGACAGCGATAGAGAGAGGGACAGTGTGTGTGAGACAGAGACAGGAACAGCAATAGAGGGAGAGAGAAATGAAACAAAGAGAAAGACTCAGACAGAGAAAGATGGAAAGAGTGAGAATCAATGAATGAGTGAGAGAGAAAGTGACAGAGAAAGACAGAGAGGGAAAGAATGGCAATAGCAGAGACCCGGAGACAGACAGTGGGAGAGGGAGGGACAATGAAAGAGAAAGATGGGGAGTTGAGAGAGTGAAAGAGATACAGATAATGAGATATAGAGAAAAGGATGTAGTCAGAGAGAATGAGAGTGAAAGAGAGAAAGAAAGGGAGATACATAGACAGTGTGATAGAGAGACAGTTAAAGAGAGAGAGACACTGAGACAGAGTCAGAGCAGGTTTATAAAAAAAGCAGAAGGAGGGAGTGATGAAGTAAGAGAGAGAGACTGGCAGAGTCAGTTAGAGAGGGAAAGACAGTGTGAGAGAGAGGCACTATTAGGGAGACAGAGCTTGGAGAGAAAGACAGTGAGAGATAACAAGATAGAGAAAGAGACACAGAGTGAGCGAGAGAGTGAAAGTGAGAGAGAGAAATCACAGAGAACAAGGCAGACAGACAGAGAGATAATGACAGAGACAGACAGACAGTGAGTGATATAAAGAGTGAAAGAACAAGAGTGTCAGAGTGTGAGAGTGAGAAAGTGAGAGTGGTAGAGCAACACAGAGAAAGAGAGAGAAGGGTTAAGGGAGATTGTATCAAATGGAGACAGGCCAGAGAGAGAGACACACAGAAAAGTTTCACCAACCTGAACGACCTCTTCTCTGAATTAAATAACGACTCTGCCCTTGAAGCCTCAATTGATGTCATTGTCCCCCTGTTGGCCCATTCATTATTTTGATTTGGCCAGACACTTACATATTGCAAAACAACCATCTTGGCCAGATGATCCATGAACATCCAGACACCACTTGCGTCAATAGGGATCGAACACCAAGTGCAAAAGTTAATTTAGATTGCAGTTGTATATTCCTTTCGTTCTGACCCATTTGATTTCTATAACCTGCTACCTGGTTGCAGACTGTCCTAAAGCAATACATTTGTTCATTGTTCAAACATTCAGTGGAAATAAGATGCCTCTGTATAAGAACTTGTCAGAAGGCAATACTTCATCTGAAGAAATACTTTTATGTTGATCTCTCCACTGGAAGCATAACTTCCATCATAAGATCAGCGATACTGTGCATTTTACTCAAAGGCACAATCCAGCGGACATCTGGCAAGTGGACAACCTGACAGTGAAGCATTGCCTCCCCCCAGCTCCTGATAATGTGACAGTCTGTATACGCTGTAGTCTGGTTAGCTTGCAGTTAAATCGAAAATTTTAAAGATTTCATCATTTGTAACAAATTTGATTTCCAATCTTGAGCGAAAGCCTGAAAGAGATCCAATCATGTAATACAGGGGAAGGTAAAGAGTGTTGTTAATTAAAGGAAGAGTTGTGCAAAGCTGATGTTGGGTTGTGGGGAGCGTTTTCTGGTGCAGTGGTAATGTGCTAAATGTATAAAATATATATAAAGCTGACGTTAAACACTCAGAACATTTTCTAATTCCGTAAAGCAGGAACTAACAAAATAATGCATGGAATTAAACACGTGAGAGTTATAAACGTGTGTTTGAAACCACTTTCTATAGATGAAGCAAAATGTGCTCAGAAAAGTCAAATATGTGCATTCATTTGGCAGCAGAAGAAAACCTGCAATTGGGACAAAGTGAATAACAGAGAAAAAAATGTTATTTTGGGTCTGTCTTCAGAGGTGAAAATTTGCTAAGTTTCTCAACAATACAATAGAAGCAATACCCTCGTCAAAATCAGGAGATAAACGAATTGGTCATGAGCGAACAGAAGTAGTACTGGAGAAAGTAATCCTGGAATCTGAAAACCAATGTCTCATTATCGATTGCAGTCATCGTGCATAATCGTACATATGTTCCTGGTTATCTTTCCAAATTCTGTGATGTTGGTATGGCATCAACCCCAGTGAAATATCAGAATGCATTGTAAACGATGATGTAAGTGGACACTTAAAAATAAAATGGTGTGATTGGATGGAGTCAACGCAAATTTATGAAGATAGACATTATTTCACAAACTCTGTTGTGTTTCCTCCTTGGAAGAATTAACTGGCAGAACATTTACAACGTAAATAGGGAGGGTTTGGTATCCAATATGACAGAGAGCATGTAACTGTGGGTACCCAACTGGTTAGCATTCAGCATGTTTAATGGGCACCAAACAAATAATAGGAATACATCTGCCATCCTCGGGTTAACTTGTTGTGACCAGAATGCTTCCGAAAGGACCAGCCTTTTCACACCAACTAGTATGCATTGTTTAAATTTCACCATAAAAAGATAAGACATCAGAGTGGGAGTTAGGCAATTCAGCCCATCGAGTCCACTCCGCCATTCAATCATGGCTGATGGGCATTTCAACACCACTTACCCGCACTCTCCCCATCTCCCTTAATTCCTTGCAAGATTAAGAATTTACCAATCTCTGCCTGAAAGACTCATGCCGTCCCGGCCTCCACTGAGCTCCATGGCAGTGAATTACACAGGCCCACCACTCTCTGGCTGAAGAAATGTCTCATCATTTCCGTTCTAAAATGACCCCCTCTAACTCTAAGGCTGTGCCCACGAGTCCTACTACCCCTGTTTGATGGAAACAATTTCCCAGTGTCCACCCTTTCTAAGCCATGCATTATCTTGAGGTTTCTATTAGATCTCCCCTCAACCTTCTGAACTCGAACAAATACAATGCCAGGATCCTCAGCCGTTCATCGCATGTTAGGCCTGCCATTCCAGGGATCATCCGTGTGAATCTCTGCTGGACACGCTCCAGTGCCAGTATGTCTTGCCTAGGTGTGGGGCCCAAAACTGCACATAGTATTCTAAATGGGGCCTAAGCAGAGGTTTATAAAATCTTAGTAGCGCCTCACTGTTTTTAAATTCCTACTCTCTTGAAATAAATGACAACATTACATTTGCTTTCTTAACCATGGACTCAACTTGCGAGTCAATCTTTAGAGAATCCTGTACTAGTACTCCCGGATCCCAGTGTACATTGTCAGACAGCCAATCCTCAATCCATGACAGTAGCTCACCTCGAACACCACGGGCCCTCACCTTCCTCAGCAGCCTCTCGAAAGGCACCTTATCAGAGGCCTTTTGGAAGTCTCAGTAAATAACATCTACTGGGTTTCCCTGATCTAAACTACTTGTTACCTCTTCAAAGAATTCTAATAGATTTGCCAGGCATGACCTCCCCTTAACAAATCCATGCTGACTTGTTCTAATTCGACCCTGCACTTTCAAGAATTTCGAAATCTCATCCTTAACGATGGATTCTTGAATTTTACCTACAACCGAGGTTAGGCTAATCAACCTGTAATTTTCCATCTTTTGTCTCGATCCTTTCTTGAACAAGAGGGTAACAACAGCCATTTTCTAATCATCTGGGACTTTCCTTGACTCCAGTGATTTTTGAAAGATTACAACCATTGTTTCCGCTATTTCTTGAGCTACCTCCTTCAGAACCCTACGATGTAGCCCATTTTTAGAGCTTTTGGCTTATTGACTACAGAGGAACCTCGATTATCCAAATGCCAATTATCGGAAAATTAGTCTGCTCCCTTGTGGGCTCTCTCACAAGCTATTCCAAATGCCATCCTGTAAGCATTCCATGAATTCCCTTTCTTTGGATCCACTGGCAACATAATTCCCCCAGACCATCTACATATTGAAGCCCCTATGATCACCATGACCTTGCATTTCTGACACGCCCTATCTATTTCCTGGTACATCTTACATCCATGGACCTGACCACTGCTGGGAGGTCTGTTCATAAATCCCACTCTGTTTTATTTTGCCTTTGTGGTTACTCAACTCCATCCAGACAGACTCCACATCATCTCACCCTATGCCATTCAGTGCCATAGATTTAATTTCATTCTTAACGAACAAGGAACCCCACCCCCTCTGCCCACCTCACTGTCTTTTCGATAAGTTGTAAATCCTTGGATGTTTAATTACCATGTTTAAATGGAAGCTAGGGAACTTGGGGAAATTAATAGTGATGTCATAAAATCTATCCATATTACAGAGGAGGAGATGCTGGGCACCTTAACATCAATAAAGATAGATATTTCCCCAGGACCTGATCAGGTAATTTCAGAAATTTTTAGGAAGCGAGAGAAGAGATTGCTGGGCACCTTTCTGAGATAGAGGATGGCGATAGAGGGTTATTTTCCTGAGATAGAGGATGGTAATAGAGGGTTATTTTCCTGAGAAAGAGAATGGTGATAGAGGGTTATTTTCCAGACTGGAGGCCTGTGACCAGGATCAGTTCAGGTTCCACTGCTTTTTGTCATTTATAAAAATGGTTTGTATGTGAATATAGGTTTGCAGATAGCAGCAAAATTGGTGGTGTGTTGAACAGTGAAGAAGGTTGTCTGACAGTACAACAGGACAATAGGCTGAGGAGCGGCAGATGGAATTTAATTGAGATGAATGTGATGTGTCGTATTCTGGTTAGGCAAACCAGGGCACGACTTATACATGACACCCCATCCCTCCCCTCACCCTCCACCCCACTCGTAGCATGTTGCGGCCGCGACTCTGTTCCTCTTCCTCCTTGCGGTCTGTCACGGCTGTGTCGCCGTCTCGGTCCATCCTCCCCCTCGCGGCGTCATCGGACCTGAAACATTAATTCAGATGTTTCTTCTCAGATGCTGCCAAATCTGCTGATCTTTTCCAGCAATTTCTGTTTTTGTCTTACACTGAGGCTAGCCTGATCTCCACGCCTCCAAGTAACTATACACTGACTGTAAGGAGTCTCACAGTGATTCTGGCCTGATCTTCACACCTCCCAGTAACTATACACTGACTGTAAAGGGTCTGACAGTGAACCTGCCCTCATCTGCACACCTCTGTGTAACTGTACTGTGTCTGTAAACAGTCTCACACTGAGTGTGGCCTCGGTTACACACCTCCAAGTCAGTATAATGTCAGTGTAAAACAGTCTCTCAGTGAAACTAGTCTCATTGACGCACCACCCAGTTACGATATGGTGACTGTAAACAGTCTCATTGAGAGTCTGGCCTCATCTGCACGCCATTCAGTTACTACATGGTGATTGTGAACAATCTAACACTGAGCTTGTCTTTTTCTTTTTAAATTTCAAAATTATATTTGATTCATCAAAAATATCTTTCTGTATATACATAGGCACAAATGGAATTTGGTCCTTTCCAGTTGCAATATCCTTTATTGTCACGTGATATCCAACAAAGAATATTCTATTCAAGTAAACAAACATTGGACTTTGGACAAACCAAAAACCCAAAAAATGTCGCTTACACGTACGTCATTATATATATGGGAGACACTGGGAGGGTCCGATAACTGAACGGACCCCCATTTCCCTTCAGCAGGAAGATCTCAGACAATGGTCTTACCCCCCACTGCACCTTGGCAGCAGTCGCCCCAAGCTGTAGTCCATCCCTCAGCACGTAGTCCTGGACATTAGGATGTGTCAGTCTGCAATACTCAGTCAGGGTCAACTCCTCGCTCTGGAAGACCAACAAGTTCTTGGCAGACTAAAGAGCATCATTCACTGAGATGATGATCCTCCAGGCTCAGTCAACGTTTGTCCCAGAAACTATATGGTGACTGGAAACAGTCTCACGGTGAGCCTGTATTGTTCACCCTTCTACCAGTGTCTGTTGCCTGTTTCACAGTCAGCCTAGCCTCATCCTTACTTCCTTTGAGTCAATCCTTTGTGTCCCCTTCCAATTAGCCCCTGCGTTTGAGAATGCAGCCAGAGATCTCTCCAGGCCACATTTCATTCTCCTCACTGTCTCAGTGTGCCCACGTATACCACTTGTCTTTCCCTTTCCCTCCTGACTAGTTTTTGTGAACCCCAACCCCCTCCCTGAACCCACCATCCAGCTGCAATGTTCGGGAACCCCCACAATGGACGCTGCCGTTACTCTTCCAGCTCGTTCATATTTCTTCACAAAACAGAAACATAACTCATTGACAGGAATAAGTGGCGGGTGAATGAGATAAATCATACATCTGCAAGCAGATTGCTGTTCAATGGTGAGATTAACTTTATTTTATGTGTATAAATTAAAATCAAAAGAATCACGTGTAGTTCTGCATGCAACTCATTTCATTGAATACAGCTGTGCAAAGAAATGATATCTCTGCTGTTCAAACCATTCCAATAGTACAACATTGGAGAGAGAACATTTGGAAATGATACAGAAACTGCAGATCAATTAAAGGGAAATTGAAGGCATGCTCTGCACCAAAACTCTTAATCCATTTCACAAAGGAAATACTTCATTCAGGCGATTAAATCTGTCTTTACTGGTCTCCTTCCCATTATATTTTCTTCCACTCTATGGGTCACCTCAAATGTGTGACTCCATTTCCTTTCCAGTATGGCCTTACCCCTTCCTTTTTCCCGGGTATGTAACTGTTTCTCTTTAGTGTGTGCTTTATTTCCAGGGGAAATATGAATTCCAATGGTTGTGACCAGGACAGCCAGCTGGACCTCATAGAATATGAGTTCCCTGATTGGGGCTGTTAATCTGGACCAAGCAGGGAGCCCTGGCTGACAGATGAGAAGGGTCAATGTCAGAGATGCGGTCTCTGAATGAGGCAGTGATAAAGTCAAGGACAGTTCATGTGTAAATAGAGGGGGACCTGGAGAAGGCCACAAGCCTCAGTGCAGATTTCTTCACATCCATCTCCAGCACTGGGTTTAAACATTACTGCATACCCTTCCTTTTAGAGTCACAGGCATAGAGACACAGAGATATACAGCACGGAAACTGACCCTTCTGTCCAACACAGCCATGCCAACCAGCTATCCTAAATAAATCTAGTCCCATTTCCAGCATTTAGCTCATATTCTTCTAAACCCCTCTTAGTCACATACTCATTCAGATGCCTTTAAAGAGCAGTGAATATGATCTACATGAGCATCAGTCAGAGGTTAGTCAAGGTTCCTCTACTGCTCACCCGTAGACTGTTAGATCAAGGTTAGATCACATTGAACACAGGGTAAAAACAAGGACTGCAGATGCTGGAAACCAGAGTCTAGTTTTGAGTGGTGCTGGAAAAGCACAGCAGGTCCTCAGATGCTGCCTGAACTGTGTTGTTCCAGCACTACTCTAATCTAGACTCATATTGAATACAGTCTATTCATCCTCTCCCTATAGCTTAAACCCTGCAACCCTGGCAGCATCCTTGAAAATTTTTTCTGAACCTTTTCAAGTACAGTAGCGCCTCGACATACGAACAACCCCATTCACAAACAAATCCTGTTTACGAACAGGATTGTACGTAAAATCTTGCTTCAACGTACATACAAAATTCAAGGTACGAATGCAAAAAGCCCGTGTGCGACCATGTGGTTTCATTATTTTGCTTTGCTACGTGCTTGTTGAACGCAAAAGCTCTCGGGCCCCGCATGATCTCAATCAGTTCATCTTTGGCACGTGCGCTGTGAACGACCGTCCTAGCATTCTTATGCTATGCGAGCAATGGAAAAAATTGATTCAGTTCACGAACTGGGTCCCAGAATGGATTAAGTTCGTAAGTCGAGGCGCTACTGTACTGTTGTCCAACATCTCAGTTTCAGTAAAGCGTTTGATAAGATTATCTACGGTAGGCTATCACAGAAAATACGGAGGCATGGGATTGAGAGTGATCTAGTGGTTTGGATCATTAATTGGCTGGCTGGAAGAAGAGGGTGGTGGTTGATGGGAATTGTTTCATCCTGGAGTTCAGTTACTAGTGGTGTACTGCAAGGATCTGTTTTGGTGTCACTACTGTTTATCAGTTTTATAAATGACCTGCATGATGGCATAGAATGATGAGTTAGTACACTTGCAGATGCCCTTAAGGTTGGTGGAGTTGTGCCAAAGTATGTTGTAGATTACAGTGAGACATAGATAGGCTGCAGAGCTGGGCTGGGAAGTGGAAAATGGAGTTTAATGCAGAAAAGTGTGAGGTGATCCACTTTGGATTGAGTAACAGGAATACAGAGTAATGTGCTAATGGTAAAATACTTGGTAGTGTGGGTGAGGAGATAGATCTCGGTGTCCATGTTAGAGCCCTGAAAATTTCCACCCGGGTTAAAGGATTGTTAAGATGGCATATGATGTGTTAGGTTTTATTGGTAGAGGGATTGAGTTTTGGAGCCATGAAGTCATGTTGCAGCTGTACAAAACTCTGGTGTGGCCACACTTGGAGTTATTGTGCATAGTCCTGGTCATTGCATTATAGGAAGGATGTGGAAGCTTTGGAAAGGTTTTAAAGGAGATTTACCAGGATGTGGTCTGATACGGAGGGTAGGTCTTATGAAGAAAGCTTAGGGACTTAATGCTGTTTTCCTTAGAGAACAAAAAGGTTAAAAGGTGACTTGACGGAGGCACACAAGATGATCAGAGGAATAAATAAGACAGACAGTGAGAACCTTTTTCTTCGGAAGGTGATTGCTAGCACGAGGGGGCATAGTTTAAACTGAGAGGGTGATACATATAGGACAGATATTAGAGATAGATTCTTTACTCAGAGAGTACAACGGGCATGCAATGCCTTGCCTACATCAGTACAGGACTCACTAACTTTAAGGGCATTTAAATGGTCACTGGATAAACATATGGATGATAATGGAATAGTGTAGGTTAGATGGGCTTCAGATTGATTTCACACGTCGGCAAAATATCGAGCCAGTACTGCGCTGAAATGTTCTAATGTTCTAACACACCCTATCTCTGTAAGCTTGTTCAGTCTCTCAAACATTTTGTATCTATGTTCTATCTCTGTCTGCAGTGAGCAGCAGGGTTAGAATAAGACTGATACTGAAAATTTGGGACCAGTATTGGGTTGCATTTGCAGATGTGTTGTTGGACAGGAAAAAGAGGTTGTGAATGGAATTGATTTTGACTGTGAGGGATTCTTGAATTTATTGAGTTGATAACTGACTTTTATTCTCTGATGACATCTCATTTGATTCATTGAATGTTAAGCAGAAAGGATATGTTGGTAAATTTGGATTTTTATATTGTTTTGAAATGTGATAGATGTATTTGAATACGCACTCCACCCATTTACAGAAATTCCCAAATCCCTTAGTATGTTAAGTCAATTCTTGGAGTCTGTTCGATGCAGTATTCTGGAGCGGAGCATTCTTTACACCTGATTGGGTATTCTATAGCACACCTTCTGACATGAAACCCGGTATTCTCTACTGCAGCCAGCTTTTCTCGGATTTCCTGGTGTCACCTCTGATCTGCATCGTGTGCAAATATTTTACTGAAGACAAAATACTTGTGAATGTCTGGTTCAGTCCATATGTCCGGAAATGGGGATTTTTGCAAGGCATGGATGAACTGACAATTCCCCGTGTTACTGAAGCATTGATCTAGACATGGGCTGTAGGTGGTGTAGAGAATGATACAGCCCATTAGCTGGTTATTGTGCTGGGTTCTGTTATTCAGCAGAGTTTGGAAAAGCTGAGCTGCGGTGCGGTTCCCGTTGATCTGGGCGGGGTTCAGCAACTTACTTTCTGGGCAACTACTGCTGTTGTTCGGGAAGACAGCGAGGTAATTTCTACCTGGGTAGTTTTGGAAATAGTTCACATCGGAGGTAATGAAAGGATGTGTTGATATGCTGGTGTTCAAGTCTATATATCTATTGGAGTTTCCGCACTGGGAAGCAGGTAAAGCCACCAGGAAGGCGAAGTGTTCTTTCCCATAATCAGATGCCCAGTGCCCAGCACCAAGCGGAAACTGAAATGGGTAAAGTCAGGGTGTGAGTCAAGGGACGGACTTCAGGTGAAACATTCTCTGTGATGACAATTCAAACTTGTGCATCATTGTGACAGGAGGTAAGAGGGCTTCAGAATATGAACAATTTCAGTAAATGGGGGAACACATGGAAGGTGCAAATGGGAAATTGTCCACGTCAATAGGAAATAAGATACATATTTGTAGAGTATTATTCAAATAGTGATTGAATGGAGCAATATTGGCGTCCATAAGGAGAGGAGGGATAGGCTGGGACATTTGTTCACTGGAATGTACGAGGTTTGAGGGGTGACCTTAGAGAGGTTGAAAAATCATGAGCGGCGTAGATGAGGTAAATAGCAATGGTCTTTTTCTGAAGATGGGGAGTTCATAACTGGAGGGCAGAGTGTTTAGGTGAGAGGAGAGAGATTTAAAAGGGACCTGAGGGGCAACATTGTTACACAGTGGGTAGTTCGTGTGTGGGTTGAACTGCCAGAGGAAGAGGGAGATGCATGTACAGTGACAGCATTTAAAAGACAATTGGACAGGTACATGGATAGGAAATGTTCAGAGAGATATGGGCCAAATGCAGCACAATGGAACTAGGTTAGTTTGGGAAACCTGATGAGTATGGACACATTGCACCGAAGGGTCCGTTTCCATGCTGTATGAATCTATGGACGTCTTTTTCCAGAGGTCACTGAAATTCAAAATGAAGGTGCAGCTGGATAGCAACATGTTAGAAAGACAAACGGCATGTTGGCCTTCATTGGCTGTGGATTTCAGTACAACTTGAAAGCTTATACAGTTGGTGAGACCACAGCTGGAGTATTTTGTACATTGTTGATTCAAGTACCTATGGAAATTGATACCTACTGCGAGGGGATAGCAGTAAGGGTTTATCAGAATAATTGTTGCTGTACAAGGTTGGTCCTATGAGGAGTGTTGGGGTTGGGTGGGCCGGCATTCAGTGGATGGTATCAGAAGGTGAAGTCTCTCACTGATGTGTATAGGATTCTGACAGGGCTCAGGATGCAATGATGATGTTTCCCCGGCCTGGGAATCCAGAGAAAGGGGCCAGGGTCACAGCATATACACGGGACACCATTTCTGACTGAGATGCTGAGAAATGTCTTCACTCAGACAATGGTGACCATCTGGAGACCTCTACCGCAAAAGTCACTGTTTTTTTTTTAAAGAAAGAAATATATTGATTTCCAGGAGCTAACAGTGTCAGTGGGTCTGAGAAAAGAACAGGTGATAAAGGATCAGCCAGAATCATATCGGAAGATGGAGCAGGGCTGATGGGAAGGTCACCCTTTGTTTCATTGCCCATTCTCTCCTATTCTTAGCATCTATTAACACATATTCAACTTTTCTTCTATCCTGGCCTGCTCTCCGTTATCTCCTTGTTTAGCCAGCCCTTTCGTATTTTATGGAACAGACCAAATGCCCTGAAGTCAGGGTGTGAGTCAAGGGACGGACTTCAGGTTAAACATTCTCTGTGCAGTGCCAGTGGGCCCTGTTTGAGATGTGTTACATGGAACAATGCCCATCATATTAATGAAAAGGAATTCACATTTCAAATTCTTGCATGGGAAGGTCAATGTTGCTTCATTTTGTACCCCTATCTCAGTGTTGTAGTAAATTCTGGGATCTGTGTCAGGTTTAAAGACAGAGTGATGCGACAGAAAGCAGAACATTGCTACTTATTTTTATACAAAACCTCGTGCAATGAATCACAGAATGCCACAAGCCTTCTTGATAACTCACTGTACCTTCATCATAAGGTCCTTTGACTGATGCACTACTCGATGCTCCATGCCATACGTATTGATGGGAAACGTATTGCCATACGTTTCTAACAAAGAGAGATGGGGAGGGAGAAGGAGAGAGACAATGAAGGCTACAGGAGCAGTGAACTAGAACTGGAGGTAGAGAGAATCCTGGAAGAATTGGAAAACAGAAAATGTTTGGGAAATAAGGACAAGGTGTGGAGCAACTAGAAAGCAAGGGAACAGAAGAAAGGGACAGAGAGAAAACAAAGAATTGTGACTGACAGGAAATTGGAATAATAAGTGAAGGAGACGGAGGGAGACAAAGTGAAACTGAGAGGTGAGGCGATTCAGTAAACAGTAAAATGTTGCCTGTGCGTGGGATTTGAGCATTTTCTCCAAACCTCACTTCGATGTATTACACTGTCTCCTTTATTTCAGGGTCAGCGGATGCTATCAATTTCACTCTTAGTGATGTACAGCCCCCCTCCCCCCAACAGCTTTTTTTTAGATTACTTACAGTGTGGAAACAGGCCCTTCAGCCCAACAAGTCCACACCGACCCGGTCGGGGCGCAACCCACCCACATTTTCCCCTTCACCTAATACGACTGGCAATTTAGCAAGGCCAGATCACCGAACCTGTCCATCTTTGAGCTTTGGGAGAAAACCGTAGCACCCGGAGGGAACCCACGCAGACACTGGGAGAATGTGCAAACTCCAGTCAGTCGCCTGAGGCGGGAATTGAACCCAGGACTCTAGCGCTGTGAGGCAGCAGTGCTAACCATGCCCCCTGGTCAGGTAAGATCTGTTTCACTGACACTTACCATTTAAAAATGCCAGTCACGGCATGGTTATCCAGTACAGCCGCATCTGACATGGGGATTGTGAGCAGCACCAACAGGAAAAGGCAGAGTGTCCGCATTTTTCGGATTGGTCAGCACCCTTTAAAACTGGAAAGGATGAAAGAAAAACTTGTTCAATTCATAACTGCATTGGCAAGAGCGTGAAAGATATGCAGGGACACATATGTTGGCAAACAGAAACTGTCTCTATCGTCCTGGGTGGTGTTTGCCATTAATTAAGCAGAAGGTCTGGTTACCTCCCATGGGTACAATTTGCAGGTGAAGATTGGAGTTTCTTCCAGGAATTATGGAGTATAGCCAAACTTTCGGAATAGGTGCAACAGGCCCACAGCTCTCTTGGAGGAGATGTGTTCTCAGACTCCAAATACAACAGGACCTTGAAAATGTCCAAAACAATGTGCACTTATATGGAACCTTTAAAGGATCGAATCATCCCACAGGATATTGCACAGGTTCCCTGTATTATAGGAGAAAGTGAGGACTGCAGATGCTGGAGATCAGAGCTGAAAATGTGTTTCTGAAAAAGGGCAGCAGGCCAGGCAGCATCCAAGGAGCAGGAGAATCGACGTTTCGGGCATGAGCCCTTCTTCAGGAATCCTGATTCCTGAAGAAGGGCTCATGCCCGAAACGTCGATTCTCCTGCTCCTTGGATGCTGCCTGACGTTCCCACTGATCACAAACTGACTCTGGTGCAGGTCCAGTTAAGCACAACACATATCACCAATTTGGATGGGTGAATCAAGAATAAAATATCCAGGTTTGATGACAATTCAAACTTGTGCATCATTGTGACAGGAGGTAAGAGGGCTTCAGAATAATATGAACAATTTCAGTAAATTGGGGAACACATGGAAGGTGCAAATGGGAAATTGTCCACGTCAATGGGAAATAAGATACATATTTGTAGAGTATTATTCAAATAGTGATTGAATGGAGCAATATTGGCGTCCATAAGGAGAGGAGGGATAGGCTGGGACATTTGTTCACTGGAATGTACGAGGTTTGAGGGGTGACCTTAGAGAGGTTGAAAAATCATGAGCGGCGTAGATGAGGTAAATAGCAACGGTCTTTTTCTGAAGATGGGGAGTTCATAACTGGAGGGCAGCGTGTTTAGATGAGAGGAGAGAGATTTAAAAGGGACCTGAGGGGCAACATTGTTACACAGAGGGTAGTTCGTGTGTGGATTGAACTGCCAGAGGAAGAGGGAGATGCATGTACAGTGACAGCATTTAAAAGACAATTGGACAGATACATGGATAGGAAATGTTCAGAGAGATATGGGCCAAATGCAGCACAATGGAACTAGGTTAGTTTGGGAAACCTGATGAGTATGGACACATTGCACCGAAGGGTCCGTTTCCATGCTGTATGAATCTATGGACGTCTTTTTCCAGAGGTCACTGAAATTCAAAATGAAGGTGCAGCTGGATAGCAACATGTTAGAAAGACAAACGGCATGTTGGCCTTCATTGGCTGTGGATTTCAGTACAGCTTGAAAGCTTATACAGTTGGTGAGACCACAGCTGGAGTATTTTGTACATTGTTGATTCAAGTACCTATGGAAATTGATACCTACTGCGAGGGGACAGCAGTAAGGGTTTATCAGAATAATTGTTGCTGTACCAGGTTGGTCCTATGAGGAGTGTTGGGGTTGGGTGGGCCGGCATTCAGTGGATGGTATCAGAAGGTGAAGTCTCTCACTGATGTGTATAGGATTCTGACAGGGCTCAGGATGCAATGATGATGTTTCCCCGGCCTGGGAATCCAGAGAAAGGGGCCAGGGTCACAGCATATACACGGGACACCATTTCTGACTGAGATGCTGAGAAATGTCTTCACTCAGACAATGGTGACCATCTGGAGACCTCTACCGCAAAAGTCACTGTTTTTTTTTAAAGAAAGAAACATATTGATTTCCAGGAGCTAACAGTGTCAGTGGGTCTGAGAAAAGAACAGGTATGTGACTGCGTGATAAAGGATCAGCCAGAATCATATCGGAAGATGGAGCAGGGCTGATGGGAAGATCACCCTTTGTTTCATTGCCCATTCTCTCCTATTCCTAGCATCTATTATCACATATTCAACTTTTCTTCTATCCTGGCCTGCTCTCCGTTATCTCCTTGTTTACCCAGCCCTTTCGTATTTTATGGAACAGACCAAATGCCCTGAAGACTATCAAGGAGATAGCCTAGACCGTAACTGTTGTCTTATTTTAAGGCTAGTTTAAGGTGCTTCATTCCGGATTTGAGTGGTCAATCTCATCGGATTTAAGCAAAAGACACTTCGTTCTTAACCACAGTTAGAAAAACTGCAAAACAAAAAAATGCTCATTTTAATTCTGTCGAAATACTTAACAAAATAATGTATTATTTAACTAATACTCATCAGCGTCCTAGCACAGCAACATCACATAAATGCAGCCTTGGACAAGGCAAATCAAGCAGATTCTAGTCCAGGAGAAGGAACAGTAACAGCAGGAATCTGGCAGCAGGGAGAGAGGGAGACCTGTATCTGGCAGCTTCAATTCCAAAACCCCCAACTTCAACAACTGAAAGCAACCCCTAAAATCCGGGGTCTGTGCATGAGGCTCATTCATGCTTCTGTCCTTTCCCTTAAACTGTGACACTGCCCTCACTTTCACAAGGTCGTTGTGTCCTCGGGTTGTTTTTCACGAGACGTCTTAAAGGCAGAGGTGTTGATGGGTCTGGAAAGAGCCGAGTTTAACAACGGCTGGGAAGTGGCCAGTTCTCTCAGCTCAGGGTTTTTTTTTCGAGTTTGTTTAGCAGGCAGTCTGAAGATGATGGATTCCAGGGAAGATTGAAAACTTCGGCAGATGATTCCTGATTGCCTTTCTCTCTGAAATCGCTTTGGAAGTTATTCCTTCCTCTCTGTAAGAAGCTGTGCTGCAATTTACCTTTTTGCCAAGGGGTGTGTTAACGAAGTGTTGCTGTACTGGACTAGTTACCTAGTAGGAGTTACTGTATTGTGTCGGTTAATGTTTTCCATAGTTCGGTTATTTTAAATTCCGTTTTGTTTAGTTTGTGTTTCAACTGTAGGATTTAAATAAATTCTGTTTTGCTTAAAGCTCAGTTATTTGAGCAATTGCTTTTCACCGGGAATATCCACTTCACATCTGCCTTTAAAACAGGATGAAGTTAGGGTCTCGGCTACCTTCTTAAAACATTTTGAGGAGTTCTGGCCTGGTCTGTAACAAAATAAAAGCTACTTACTCTGCTTTCCATGGAGAAGACATCCCACCCTCGTGTTTACAACACATCTCTTGAAAAGAAACAGAACAGAACCAATCCCTCTTAAATGCGCATGTTATCACACACATCTCTCTCTCTCTCTCTCTCTCCCTCTGGGCTTCATCTCCATCTATCCAATCAGATCTCCCCTTTCTCCCCGCAGCACACCCAACCCATTCTTCACCATAAATACCCCTTATTCCCTGCTGCTATCAGTTCTGATGAAGGGTCAACAGATTGGAAGCATTAACTCTGGTGTCTTCCCACAAATGCTGCCATTAATTCGCGATTCACCATATTCATTACAAAGGTGGTTAGGGGTGGATAATAAAGGTTGATTTAGCCAGTGAATACACCAAAGTGCAAAAGCTGAGGTTTTTCCACTGCTACCTCAGAGGTTCGAAAACTGCACTTCCCTCCAGACACCGTACTATCTCTGAGCACAGATACTTCCAAAGTGCAAATCCAAGCATATGCTTCTGCCTCCTGGAACACAATGTCCAGATAATCACCCCCTCAATGAGACATCAGAATGATCGAAGTTCAGACTCCATTACATTAGCACAGAGCTGATGTTCCTTGACCTGCAGGCATTTTCTCTGAGTGTTGTTGGTATCGATCACACTGGTGTGCACCACCCTACCCACAATACAGCTGGAAAATATCATTTACCATCTATCCAAATATTGTGCTTGAAGAATTAGAATTAATTGGTTCAAACAGGACCTTTTACACACTCCTCTTACATTACCTTGTGAAACCCAGTAATTATAAATATAATGTTATGCCTTCAGCAACCTGCTTCAGATAGAGAGAGACAAATGGGCTGGGTGGTGGTGGTGGTGGGTGGGGGGGGGGGGGGGAGTGAGGGGAAGAGAGAGAGGCGGGCTGACAGAGTGAGAGAGAAAACCAGACAGACGTAGAGAAACAGTGAGAGAAAGAGACACAGACACAGACAATGAGAGAAACAGTTTGTGTGTGTGTGTGACAGAGAGAGACAGACAATCAAAGATGCAGAGTGGGAAAGAAGAACAGAGAGAGAAGAGGTGAGACAGAGACAGTGGCAGACAGAAAAAACGAAGTCTGAGAGGCAGAGAAGGAAAGAGTGAGAAAGGGAGTGAGAGACAGATAGAGACAAAGAATATGTGTGCGAGAGAGGAAGTTAGTGTGCGACTAAGAGGCAGAAAGAGAGAAAGAGACAGTGAGGGCGCTAGAGGAAGAGAGAGAGGCAGAAAAAAGAAAGAGTGAGAGAGACATAGATGGTGAAAGGACAAGAAATACAGACAGAGAGAGCGACAGCAAGAAATCAAAAATGAGAGAGAGAGACTGTGAGAGAGAGGTAATGACAGAGAGAGTGAGAGATAGAGCGAGTCAGAGACAGAGTAGAAACAGAGAGAGATACAGAAGGAGAGAAAGTTAGAGAGACATGGGGGGTGGGGGCTGAAGGAAGAATGAGGAACTGAAAGAGTCAGAGAGAGAGAGAGACAGTGAAAGACATGAGAGAGAGGGGAAGTAAGAATGAGGAACAGAAAGAGTCAGTGAGAGAGGGAGAGAGAGACAGCATGAGTGTCAAAGAGAGATAACCTGAGGGAGAAAGCAAGACAGTGTGAGGGAGGGTTAGTGACAGAGACAGTGAGAGATTCAGAGAGAGTGGGAGACTGTGACAGAGAGAGAGTCACTGAGAGAGAAAGACAGTGGGAGAGATACAGTGAGGGAGAGAGAGGGAGACAGAGAATGAGGAAGTTAGAGTTAGTTAGACAGAGAGAGGGAGAGTTACTGCGGCTGAAAGAGTGAGAGGGAAAGAAAGCACAAGAGAGAGAGAAACAATGAGAGAGACACAGAAAGAATGAGAAAGAGGGACAGAGTGAGATCAATAGTGTGAGAGAGAGACAGTTTAAGACAGAGACAGTTTAAAAGAGAGAGAGAGAGAAGAGACATACTGAAGGACAGAGAGAGAGAGAGAGGAATTCAGAAGCAGAGTACACAGGGACATATGAGAGAGAGAGCGGGGGAACGAGCAAGAAAAAGGAACAGAGAGAGATTGTGAGAGAGATTAATTGAGGGAGACAACAAAACAGTGAGAGAGAAGAGTGACAGAGACAGTGAGAGCGAGAGAGAGACATTGAGAGAGAAAGATACAGTGTGAGAGGAAGAGAAAGAGCGTAAGAAATAGACAGACAGAGTGTGAGAGAGGGAGAATCAGTGAAAGAGAATGAGATAGACGGAGAGAGGCACTGAGACAGAAAGAGGGACAATGACAGCGAGAGAGAGGCAGAGTGGGAGACAGTGAGAGAGAAAAAGAGAGAGAGCCAAGTGAAGAGAAACAGACAGAGAGGCATAAAAACTTTTCACCAACCTGAACCACCTCTTCTCTGAACCAGTTAATGACTCTGCCCTTCAGCCCTCAATTTATGTCACTGTCCCTGTTGGGCCACTCCTTCTTTAGAGTCAGCCAGACATTTACATCTTGCAAAACAATCATGTTGACCAAATGAACCACTGCACGTCTACCCAAATCTTATGTCAATGGGTGTAGAATGCAAAGTGTAAAAACAATTTGATTCCATTTGCATGTTCCCTTGCTTCAAACCAATTTAATGCCAATACTCTGGTGGCTGGTTCCAAACTGTCCTCAAGGTGAGACATTGATTCAACAACCATTGCTTTGGGTGGTCTGGTGGCTTAGTGGTGAGCACTGCTGACTTACAGTGCTAGGGACCCGGGTTTGATCCCAACTTCGGGTAACTGTCTGTGTGGAGTTTGCACATTCTTCCCATGTCTGTGTGAGTTTCCTCCCATAGTCCAAAGATGTACAGATTAGGGTGGATTGGCCATGCCTACAGCGTCCAGGGATGTGGAAGCTCGGTGAGGTAGCCAGGGGGAATGGGCTGGGTGTAGGTCAGGCACTGTTTGGTGTGTCAGTGTGGGCTCAGTAGTTAGCACTGCTACCTCATAGTGCCAGGGACCTAGGTTCGATCCCAGCCTCGGGCAACTGGAGTTTGTACATTCTCCCTGTGTCTGTGTGGGCTTCCTCCGGGTGCTCTGGTTTTTTCCCACAACCCAAAGACGTGCTTGCCAGGTGAATTGGCCATGCTATGTTACCCATACAGTCATTGATTAGATTAGATTACTTACAGTGTGGAAACAGGCCCTTCGACCCAACAAGTCCACACCGACCCGCCGAAGCGCACCCACCCAGACCCATTCCCCTACACCTAACACTACGGGCAATTTAGCATGGCCAATTCACCTAACTTGCACATTTTTGGACTATGGGAGGAAACCAGAGCACCGGGAGGAAACCCACGCAGACACGGGGAGAATGAGTAAACTCCACACAGACAGTCGCCTGAGGCAGGAATTGAACCCAGGTCTCTGGCGCTGAGGCAGCAGTGCTAACCACTGTGTCACCATGCCGCCCACATTCAACATTCGACTGGGTGGATTGCTCTTTAGAGGGTTGGTATGGACTTATTGGGCCGAAGGGCCTGTCTCCTTATCGAAGGGGATCTGATCTCATCTAATAACCAACCATTCATGTGTGTGTTTAATTAAATAAACTTTACCTGTATTTTTTTAATGAGGCAAATAGCCTTGCATGCAATACTTACTGTCAGAAGCAAGTACTTCATCTGAACATAGAACATAGAAGGATACAGCGCAGTACAGGCCCTTCGGCCCTCGATGTTGCGCCGACCGAATCCTACCTAACCTATACTAGCCCAATAACTTCCAAATGCCTATCCAATTCCCGCTTAAATGACCATAAAGAAGGAGAGTTCACCACTGATACGGGCAGGGCATTCCATGAACTCACAACCCGCTGTGTGAAGAATCTACCCCTAACATCTGTCCTATACCTACCACCCCTTAATTTAAAGCTATGTCCCCTAGTAACACCTGACTCCATTAGCGGTAAAAGGTTCTTAGTATCTACCCTATCTAAACCCCTAATCATCTTATACACTTCTATCAGATCTCCCCTAAACCTTCTCTTCTCCAATGAGAACAGCCCCAAGTGCCTCAGCCTTTCCTCATAAGATTTTCCTACCATTCCAGGCAACATCCTGGTAAACCTCCTCTGCACTCGTTCTAAAGCTTCCACATCCTTCCTATAGTATGGCGACCAAAACTGCACACAATACTCCAGATGAGGCCTCACCAGAGTCTTATACAACTGCAACATGACCTCAGGACTCCGGAACTCAATTCCTCTGCCAATAAAGCCCAGTACACCATATGCCTTCCTTTCAGCACGATTTACCTGGGTGGCAACTTTCAGAGATCTGTGTACATGGACACCAAGATCCCTCTGCTCATCCACACTACCAAGTAGCCTACCATTAGCCCAGTAATCCATCATCTTGTTATTCCTACCAAAGTGAACGACTTCGCACTTAGCTACATTGAATTCCATTTGCCACATTTCCGCCCAGCTCTGCAACTTATCTATATCCCGCTGTAACCTACCACTTCCTTCCTCACTATCCACAACTCCACCGACTTTTGTGTCATCCGCAAACTTGCTTACCCAGCTTTCAAGTCCTTCCTCTAGATCATTTATAAAGATAACAAAAAGCAATGGTCCCACAACAGATCCTTGTGGTACACCGCTAGTAACTGCGCTCCAAGATGAACATAATCCATCAACTACTAGCCTCTGTCTCCTTCCAGCCAGCCAATTCCTAATCCAAACCTCTAATGTATCCTCAATGCCATACCTCCGAAGTTTTAGCATTAGCCTACCATGGGGAACCTTATCGAACGCCTTACTAAAATCCATATACACAACATCTACTGCTTTACCCTCATCCACTTCCTTAGTCACCTTCTCAAAGAACTCTTCCCTGCATATTTCCAGGGCATCCATTCTAATTATTTGTGATTCCATATTCACATCAGCAACAGTGTCCTGTTCCTGAGTGAATACTGATGAAAAGTACTGATTTAATGTCTCTCCAATCTCCTCCGCCTCCACACACAACTTCCCACTACTATCCTTGACTGGACCGATACCTACCCTAGTCATCCTTTTATTCTTGACATACCTATAGAAAGCCTTTGGGTTTTCCCTAATCCTACCAGCTAAAGACTTTTCATGTCCCCTTCTCGCTTCTCTTAGCTCCCTCTTTAGCTCCTTCCTGGCTACCTTATAACTCTCAATCGCCCCTACTGAACCTTCACGCCTCATCTTTACATATGCCACCTTCTTCCCTTTCACAAGGGACTCCAATTCCTTACTAAACCACGGCTGCCTCACAAGGCCCTTTACACCATGCCTGACTGGTACATACCTATCGAGGACACGCAGTAGCTGCTCCTTGAACAATCCCCACATCTCATTAGTGTTCTTCTCTTGAAGCCTGTTTTTCCAATCCACACATCCTAAGTCATGCCTCACTGCATCATAATTTCCCTGCCCCCAGCTATAGCTCTTGCCCTGCGGCGCACGATTATCCCTCTCCATCACTAAAGTAAAAGTCACCGAGTTGTGGTCACTGTCCCCGAAGTGCTCACCTACCTCCAAGTCTAACACCTGGCCTGGTTCATTACCTAGAACCAAATCCAATATAGCCTCCCCTCTTGTTGGCCTGTCGACATATTGTGTCAGGAAACCCTCCTGCACACATTGTACAAACACCGACCCATCTAATGAACTCGAGCTATAGCTCTCCCAGTCAATATCTGGGAAGTTAAAGTCCCCCATAACAACCACCCTGCTACCTTCACTCTTTTCCTGAATCATCCTCTACTTCTCTAGGACTATTAGGAGGCCTGTAGAAAACACCTAACAGGGTGACCTCACCTTTCCTATTTCTAACCTCAGCCCAAACTACCTCAGATGGCAAGTCCTCTTCCATCGTCCATTCCACTGCTGTGATACTGTCTTTGACAAGTAATGCCACGCCTCCCCCTTTTTTACCCCCATGTCTGATCCTACTAAAACATTTGAACCCTGGAACGTGCAACAGCCATTCTTGTCCCTGTTCTACCCACGTCTCTGTAATGGCCACAACATCGAAGTCCCAGGTACCAACCCACGCTGCAAGTTCACCTACCTTATTCCTTATACTTCTGGCATTGAAGTATACACACTTCAATCCACCTTTCTGGTTACAGGCACCCTCCTTCGAGATCGCTGCATTATTCCTAACCTCCCTACACTCAAGGTCCTGTACCCTAAAGCTACAGTCCTGGTTCCCATGCCCCCGCGGTGTTAGTTTAAACCCTCCCAAAGAGCACTAGCAAACCTCCCCCCAAGGATACTGGTGCCCCTCAGGTTCAGGTGTAGCCCATCCTTTTTATAGAGGTCCCACCTTCCCCAGAAAGGACCCCAGTTGTCCAGAAACCGGAATCCCTCCCTCCTGCACCATCGCTGTAGCCACGCATTTAACTGCTCTCTCTCCCTATTCCTCGACTCTCTATCACGTGGCACGGGTAACAAACCAGAGACTACAACTCTGTTTGTTCTAACTCTGAGCTTCCAACCTAGCTCCCTGAAAGCCTGTCTGACATCCTCACCCTTCTTCCTATCTATATCGTTGGTGCCAACGTGGACCACGATCTGGGGCTGCTCCCCCTCCCCCTTAAGGACCCGGAAAACACGATCAGCGACATCACGTACCCTTGCACCTGGGAGGCAACATACCAAACGTGAGTCCCTGTCGCCCCCACAAAACCGTCTGTCTGTACCCCTCACTATCGAGTCCCCAAGAACTATTGCTCTACCTTTCTCCACCCTACCCTTCTGAGCAACGGGGCCAGGCTCCGTGCCAGAGGCCTGAACCTCGTTGCTTGCCCCTGGTAAGTCATCCCCCCCACAAGTATCCAAAACGGTATACTTGTTCTTGAGGGGAATGACGGCAGGGGGTCCCTGCACTGGCTTCCTCCTCCCACTCCCCCTCACTGTCACCCTTCTATCTTGAACTTTCGGAGTAACTACTTGCCTAAAGCTCCGATCTATGACCTCCTCTGCCTCCCGAATGATCCGCAGTTCATCCAACTCCAGCTCCAGTTCCCTAACACGGGTTTGGAGGAGCTGGAGATGGGTGCACTTCTTGCAAGTGTACTCAGCAGGGACGCTAATGGCTTCCCTCACCTGAAGAAATATTTTCATATTGATCTCTCCACTAGCAGCATACCCTTCCCTCATAAGATCGGTGATAATGTACACTTTACTCAAGGACACAACCCAGCTGACATCTGGCAAGTGGACAACCTGACAGTGAAGCATTGCCTCCCCACTGCTCCTGATAATGTGACAGTCTGTATACTCTGTAGTCTGGGTCGCTTGCAATTAAATCAAAGATTTAACTGTTTCATCATTTGTAACAAATTTAAATTCCAATCATGAGCAAAATCTCAACAAGATTAACTCTTGGAATACAGGGAAACGTAAAGATTGTTGTTAATTAAAGGAAGACGGGTATAACGATGATGTTGGGGAAGGGGTGACATTAGATTAGATTACTTACAGTGTGGAAACAGGCCCTTCGGCCCAACAAGTCACACCGACCCGCCGAAGCGCAACCCACCCATACCCCTACATTTATCCCTTACCTAACACTACGGACAATTTAGCATGGCCAATTCACCTAACCTGCACATTTTTGGACTGTGGGAGGAAACCGGAGCACCCGGAAGAAACCCACGCAGACACGGGGAGAATGTGCAAACTCCACACAGTCAGTCGTGGGAATGAACAAGGTGCTTTTAAAATTGGGGATTCAGAATATCTTTTTAAATTCAGTACAGTCGGACTAAAAAAATGCATTGAGAGAAAACAACATCAAATTAAACCAGTGAGAGAGATGAAAATGTTTGAAAAAGCTTTCTACAGGTGAAGCAAAACATGATCAGAACACACAAATATGTACCGGCTCACTGCAACCAATATTCTGAGGATTTTGAATGTTGATCTTCAGATTCTGGGATTATATTAATTTTCCAGTACTACTTCTTTTCACTCATGACCAATTCAGCGATCTGCTCATTTTCACTAGGACATTGCTTGTATTGCATTATTGAGAAGTGGAGTGAATGTTCCTCTCTGAAGACAGACCCAAAATATCATCTTTATTTCTCTGTTATTCACACCGTCCCAATTGCAGGTTTCCTGCCTCTGCCAGTTGTCTTTTCTGATCACCTTTTGCTTTATCTTGAGAAAGCTATTTCAAACACATGTTTTTTGTCGCTCACTAGTTTAATTTCATGTGGTTTCTCTCTCAATGCATTATTTTGTTAATCCTGCTTTCCTGAATTCGAAAGTGTTTCGAATCCACAGGCGCAGGCTTTAACGTCAGTTTTTATGTACAATGTTTTTAAAAATTAACCTTTTTAGAATCAACCTGTTCAGAGATGTTAACACACACGCCTCTGGAGCATGGGTAGGGACACCACCACTGTACCACAAAACATCCATCCCACCCAACATCAGCTTTATGCCCGTCTTCCTTTAATTAACAACAATCTTTAACTTCCCCTGGATTCCATGATCAGATATTGTTGAGCTGTTTTCTCATGATTGGAATTTAAATTTGTTATAAATGATGCAACAGTTATAATCTTTGATTTCATTGCTAGCTACGCAGACTACAGAGTATACAGACTGTCACATTATCAGGAGCAGTGGGGAGGCATTGCTTCACTGTCAGGTTGGCCACTTGCCAGATGTCAGCTGGGTTGTGTCTTTGAGTAAAGTGTGCATTATCGCTGATCAGATGAAGTATTCCTTTCGGACTGCATCCTTGTACACAAAACCCTATTTCACTCATTTTTTAAAAAGTAGTTTATTTAGTTAAAAACACACATTGAATTGTTGGATAGTGAATAAATATCTTGCCTCGAGGAGAGTCTGGAACCAGCCACGAGAATGTCGTCATCAAATGGGTCCGAAGCAAGGGATCATGCAAATAGGATTGGATTGTATTTGCATTTTACATTCTATCATTGGTGACTTAAGAGATGGTTTAAATGTGCTGTGGCTCCTTTGGCCAAGAGTTTGTTTTGCAAGTTGTACTTACTTGGAAGAAGGCAAATTTTGATAGTGTTTGGCAAGAACATTCAATAGTTGATTGGGAGCAGATACTTGCACGTAAAGGAACAGCTACAAAAACAGGAAGCCATCAAAAATGAGATAATCACAGTACAGAAACAAGGTGAAATACAGGGCTGGTAGGTGTAAGGTGCAGTAAACATTCCCAATAGATACCCTGGACAAAAACTCTCTGAACTTGGGACATGAGTTTGTGGAATTCACATTTAAACTAAGAGTCGCTGCGACAGATAAGGCAATATGCAAGCTCAGGGACAAGCAGTCTGGAACAGAGGTAAGATAAAGGAAGGCCCCGACAAATGCCTCAGCTCAAAGACAATAAAGGAGAAAGTGAGGACTGCAGATACAGGCGATCAGAGTCGAAATGTGTGGCACTGGAAAAACACAGCAGGTCAGGCAGTACCTGGATTTGGCAGTGGAGGGGTCCCAGCACCTGCATGTCCTTGGCAGAGTGAGAGGGGGAGTTGAAATGTTCAGCCACTGGGCAGTGGGGTTTGTTTGTGCGTGTGTCCCAGAGATGTTCCCTGAAATGATCGAGTGCAACAGACACCGCAGATGAGGTGTGTGGATGTGCAGGAAAATCTCTGCTGGATGTGGAAGAATCCTTTGGGGCCTTTGTTGGAGGTGAGGGGGATGCTGTGGATGCAGGCTTTCCACCTCTTGCAAGTGGAGGGGAGTATGGGTTAGTGGGAAGTGTGGACCTAACCAGGGAATCACGGAGGGAAAAGTCTCTGTGGACCGCTTCCATATTCTCTCCGTAACTCCCTGGTGAGGTCCATGACCCCCACTAACCCCCTTCTCCACTCCCGGCACCTTGCCCTGCCACAGCACGAAGTGTAGAACTTGCACCTACACCTCCCTGCTCACTCTGTCCAGGGCCCCAAAGGATCCTTTCACATCCCGCAGAGATTTTCCTGCACATCCAATCACCTCATCTACTGTGTCTGTTGCTCTTGATAGTGTCTCCTCTACAATGGGGAGACAGGACGCCAACTTGAGGAACGTTTCAGGGAAAATTACTGGGACACATGCACCAAATAACCCCACCGCCCTGTGGCTGACCACTTCAACACACAGCATTAACATCGACTTCACCACTTTCCTCATCTCCCCTCCACTCCACCTCTTGCCAGAACCAAACCTCCAACTCAGCACCACCCTCTTGAACTGTCCTACCTGTCCATCTTCCTCTCCACCTATCCACTCCACCCTCTGCTCCGACCTATCATCATCATCCCCTCACCTTCACACACCTATCACCTTCCCAGCTACCTTCCCCCAGCCCCACTCCCACCGTCATATTCATCTCTCAGACCCCTTCCCCCAGCCCCATATTCCTGTTGAGGGGATTATGCCTGAAACATCGACTCTCTTGCTCCACGGAAGCTGCCTGAACTGCTGTGCTTTCCCAGCAACACACTCTAAAAGACAATGAGCACCAGTCTGCAAAGCAAACAACAGAGACATTCTGCAATTTACAAAATTACATAACTATTCACCTTGTAATCATTTGCTCAGACTCAGAGATCCTGAACACTCCACACCTTTGCAAACCTGTTTGTCTTGAACGGGAAGGCTATCACACTATCAGCAACACCTTAACCTGCACCCCTTGAAGAGAAATAATGGACGTTCAAAACTATGGTATACACCCACTGGCTTTAATTGGAGAACCATTCACACTCATCGAATACTCAGGAAGCTCATTCAGCTCCGAGAGGAGGAACAGCAGCTCGGTGATCCAATGCAGATTTGGCAGGAAACACGGGAAACCTCCAGCAGGTATAACTGGGGAACCCTAATCTCTGGGGTTTGTTCAGTAGGAGGTCCGGCCAGCATCAAGGGAATCAGTTACAGCCAGTCACAGACTCAGGAAAAGAGAGAAAGGGTGGGCTACAGGGCTGACAGTGCAGCGCAGTCCCCAGGGAAGGGAAGTATGAGAGGATCCCGGGATTCGTGTTTGCTCTCTGTCACTTTCTCTCTCCTTTCCCCTGTCATTCAGTAATTAACAGCTCTCTGTAATTCAAACCCCATTGTACCAAGTCAAGGCTGCAAGGGTTAACTGGGGAGTTAACAGCAGTCAGATAAGTCTCGTTTCACTTGATGCATCGCACTGTTTTTTTTCAAAATATTCATTTACTTGTCAATGTTTTAATAAAATCAGAATTTTATTTGCCTCTGAAGCATCTCCATACCGTGTTTTTCACTGCACCATGTCTCACCACATAAGTCCATTGTCAAAACTAGGGAGCTGTTGGATAATAAACTGACCTTCACTTCCTAGATAGGGGCAGGGGGTGCTGGGGGACAGGAGAAGGTAAGGCTTTAGTCACGAAAAAGAAGGCAGCATACATCAGGAATAGACAGCAGGGATTGAGTGAATCCCTTGAAGAGTATAAAGGCAGTGCAAGTATATTTAAGAGGGAATTCAGGAGGGCAAAAAGGGAACATGGGATAGCTTTGCCAATCGGGTTAAGAAGAATCCAAAAGGATTTTTTACACATACATTCAGAACAAAGAAGTAACGAGGGAGAGAATAGGGCTCCGTAAGATCAGCCTATGTGTGGAATTGCAGGAGATGGGGGAGATACTAAAAGAATATTTTGCTTCCATGTTCACGTCGGAAAAGGATATGAAAACCAGAGAATTGAAGAAATAAATGGCAACATCTTGAACAATGTCCACCTTACAGAGGGAGGAGGAGCTGGATATCTTAAATCACGGAAAGAATGAAGAACACCTGGAACCTGATCTGGTGTACCCGAGAAATCTGTGGGAAGCTAGAGAAGTAATTTCTAGGCCATTTGCTGAGATACTCGTTTCATCGATAACCACAGGTGAGGTGGCGGAAGACTGGAGGTTGGCTAACGTGGATGGGAAAGATGGGAAGGAAAATCCAGGGAATTCTCGACTGGTGAGCCTGAAATCAGTGGTGGGAAGGTTTTTGGCGGGAATCCTGAGGGACAGCTCTACATGAATTTGGAAAGGCAAGGACTGATTCGGGATAGGCAATATGGCTTTGTGCATGGGAATTCGTGTCTCACTGACCTGAGTTTTTGAAGAATTGTTGAAGAGGATTGATGAAAGCAGAACGGTGGTCTTAATCTATATGGACTTCCGTATGGCACTTGACAAGGTTCCTCATGGTAGCCTGTTTAGTGGGGTTAGATCATGTGGAATACAGGGAGAACTAGCCATTTTGATGTGGAATTGGCTCAAAGGGAGGAGACAGAGGGTGTTGGTTATTTTTCAGTATGGAGGCCCATGGCCAGTGTTGTCCCACTGGGTTCTGTCAGTTATGCAAATGACTTGGATGTGAACATAGTTCCTAAGTTGCGGATGATACTAAAGTTGGAGGCGCAGTGGACGGGGAAGAAGCTTTCCCTCAGAGTACAATGGGATCTCGATCAGATGGGCCAGCGGGCTGAGCAGCGGCAGATGGATTTAATTTAGATAAATGTGAGGTGCTGCATTTTGGGATGGTAAATCAGGGCAGGACCTACACAGTTAATGGTAAGGTCCAGGGGAATGTTGCTGAACAAAGAGACCTTGAAGTGCAGGTTCCTTGATAGTGGAGTTGCAGATAGATAGGATAGTGAATAATGCGTTAGGTATGCTTTCCTATATTGGTCAGAACAGTGCGTATAGGAGTTGGAAGGCCATGTTCTGGCTGTATAGGACATTGGTTCGGCCATGTTTGGAATACTGTGTTCACTTCCAATCTTCCTGCTGTATGCTGTGAAATTTGAAAGGTCTCAGAAACGATTTATGAGGATGTTGCCAGGGTTGGAGGGTTTGAGCCATAGGAAGAGGCTAAATAGACTGGGGCTATTTTCCCTGGAGCACCGGAGGCTCAGGCGTGACCTACAGAAGTTTATAAAATTATGAGGGATATAGACAGGGTGAAGAGCTAAAGACTTTTCCCCCGTGTTGGGGGGACTTCAGAACTGGAGCACGTAGGTTTAAGGAGAGGGGAAAGATAGAAGGAGCAACTTCTTCACGCAGATGTGTTGCATGTATGGATGAGCTGCCAGGGGAAGTAGTGGATGCTTATACAGTTACATTGAAAAGGCTGAAAATGTGTTGCTGGAAAAGGGCAGCAGGTCAGGCAGCATCCAAGGAGCAGGATAATCGACATTTCTAGTATGAACCCTTCTTCAGGAAAAGGCATTGAAAAGGCACCTTAATGGGTATGTCAATAGGAAGAGTTTGGAGGGGTATGGGTGAAATACGAGCAAATGGGACAGGAGTAATTGAGAATATTTGGTCTTAATGGATGTGTTGGACCATAGGGTCTGTATCTGTACTGAACAGCTCCATGACACTGTGACTCTATTTAGAGCATTGCACGGCAACGAGGCCAGTCCTATCCTTCCCAACACCGGGGACAGGTAGAACCTCAGTACATGGTGACCCTGTGTACCAAGGGTCTACACACAGCTTGATGCAGCCGCACACAAAGGGAGGCATCAGGGTGAGGGCGATGTTGGGTATGTTCGCATACTACACTCGCATGGCACCTGCCCCATCCATTGTGCATTTGCCATGTTGTGGCCCCTTCTAAAAACCCAAAACTTGATTCTTCACCAATTCACATGTGGTCCCCTCACATGCTCCTGATCACATTCCCCAATTTGAAACCATCCACCCACCCAGGGGACTACCGTTGGGATGAAAGAGCAACTGGGTGATAATAAGAGCACATCTGCAGGCTTTCGAGATTGAGATGCTGTTACCGCCACCTTTGTTTGGCATTATCTCCGTCTCTCTTCCTGTGATGTGCTATCTCTGCTTCGTACTGTCTCTCTCTCTCTCTGTCCCTCTTTCTTTCTTTGTGTCTGTCTCCCTTTCTATTTCCTCTTCAGTTTGCTGAGTAAAACACTCACTGCCTGCATCCATGGCAGTGCCCATGCAATGGTAGCCCAGCACTACAGTAACAGCCGGCCCGAGAATCTGATTACTTTCTCCCCTGCGATGCTGTTACAGTGTTAACTGTTGCTCCAGAAACCAACTAATCTCAAACGTCTCTCGCTATACACACACATCATAATAGTGATTAGCTTAGAGCATGGATCAGTACCTGGTGCTATGATGTTGTGGCCATAACAGAGGCGTGGTTTCTCAGGGGCAGGATTAGTTGCTGGATGTTCTGGGGTTTAGAGCATGTAAAAAGAATAGGGTGGATGGAAAAATGATGAGGGGGTGTAGCACTACTAATCAGAGAGGGTATCACAGGTACAGAAGTTACCTTTGTCGAGGAGGGTCTGCCTACAGAGTCAGTATGGAAATTAGGAACAGTAAGGGAGCAGTCACCTCATTCGGGGTTTACTACAGGCCTCCCAATAGCAACAGGGAGATTAAAAAAACATAGGTGGGCAGAATTTGGAAAAGTGGGAATGTAGTAGGATTGTAGTAATGGGTGACTTTAACTTCCCCAATATTGATTGGAACCTCCTTTGAGCAGATAGTTTGGAAGGAGCTGTTTTTCTAAGGTGAATTCAGGAGGGTTTCATAACTCAATACGTTGACAGGCCGACGAGGGGAGAGACCATTTTGGACTTGGTGCTCGGCAATAGCTGGGGCAGGTGTCAGATCTTGCGGTGGGATAGCATTTTGGTGATAGTGACCACAACTGCCTCATGTTCTCACAGGCACAGTGTTTCTGTCCCTAACTCCAGTGGGAATGGAGTGTAAGGCAGTGGAATGTTCCTCGTACAGAATGTGGAAAATAAGGGTCACCACTAGTGTCCCTGCTGACGACATTTGTGGGAAGTGCACCCAACACCAGCTCCTTGAAAACCGTGTTAGGGAACTGGAGTTGGATGAACTTTGGATCATTCGGGAGGCAGAGGGGGTAATTGACAGGAATTACAGATAGGCAGTCACTCCCGAGATAAAAGAAAAAGACAGATGGGTAACAGTTAGGGGACAGAAAGGGAGCAGGCAGGCAGTTCTGGGATCCCCTGTGGCCATTCTCCTCAACAATAAGTACACCGTTTTGGATACTGTTGAGGGGGGATGACTTACCAGGGAAAAGCAGTGGGGCACCTGCTGCTCAGAAGGGAAGGGGGAAGAGGAGCAGAGCAGTCATTATTGGGGCCTCGATAGTTAGGGGGACAGATAGGAGGTTCTGTGGGGACGAGAGGGACTCACAGTTGGCGTGTTGCCTCCCGAGTGCCACGGTCCGTGATGTCTCTGATCGTGTTTTTGGGATCCTTTGGAGGGGTGGGGGGGGGGGGAAGGGAAGGGAGAGCAGCCCCAAGTCGTGGTCTATATTGGCACCAACAAAAAAGGACGGAAGAGAGATTGGGACTTGAGGCAGAAATTCAGGGAACTAGGATGGAAGCTTAGAGCTAGGACAGAGTTGTTTTCTCTGGTTTGCTGCCCGTGCCTTGTGCTAGTGAGGTGAGGAATAGGGAGAAAAAGGAGTTGAACATGTGGCTACACGGATGGTGCAGGAGGGAGAGTTTCTAGTTTTTTGATAATTGGAGCTCTTTCTGGGGTAGGTGGGACCTCGACAAGCAGGATGGTCTTCATCTAAACCAGAGGTGTACCAATATCCTAGGTGGGAAATTCACTAAAGCAATTAAGGTGGATTTAAACTAGGGGGATGGGAACCAAAATTGTAGGACAGGTACAGAAGAGGATGAGAGTAGGGAGTTCCCAAATCAAGTATTTGACACTCGCAAGCGAGAACCTGATTTGAAGTGTGTGTACTTCAACGCGAGGAGCATCCAAAATAAAGTTGGTGAACTGGCAGTGTGGGTTGGGACCTGGGACTTCGATGTTGTGGCCATGATGGAGACATGGATAGAACAGGGACAGGAATGGCTGTTGCAGGTCCCAGGATTCAGAAGTTTCAGTAAGAACAGAGAAGATGTTAAAAGAGGGGGAGGTGTGGCATTGTTGATCAGGGACAATATTACAGTTGTAGAAAGGATGTTTGGGAACTCGTTAACTGAGGTAGTACGGGCTGAGGTTAGAAACATAAAAGTCACCATTCTATAGGCCGCCGAATAGTCCCAGAGATGTATCGGAAAGGAGAGCAAAGATGATTCTCGATAGGAGTGTGTGAGGCAGGGTAGTGTCATGGGGGACTTCAACTATCCAACTATTGACTGGGATCACGACAGTACGAGTACTATAGATGGGTCAGTTTTTGTCCAGTGTGTGCAGGAGGGCTTCCTGACACAGTATATGGACAGGCCTACAAGGGGCAAAGCCACTTTAGATTTAGTACTGGGTAACGAGCCTGGCCAGGTGTTAGATTTGAAAGTAGATGAGCACTTTGGAGACACGATGGCACAGTGGTATGGGCGGCACGGTGGCACATTTGTGCATGTTAGGTGAATTGGCCATGCTAAATTGCCCGTAGTGTTAGGTTAGGGGTAAATGTAGATGGGTGGGTTGCGGTTCGGCGTGGACTTGTTGGGCCGAAGGGCCTGTTTCCATACTGTAAGTAATCTAATCTAATCCAATCTAATTCTGTCAGGTTTACTTTAGTGATGGAAAGGGGTAGGTTTATTCCACCGAGCAAGAGTTACAGATGGGGGAAGGGAAATTACGATGCAATTGGGAAAGATTTAGGAAGCATAGAGTGGGGAAGGAAACTGCAGGAGATGAGCACATTAAAAATGTGGAGCTTATTCAAGGAAAAGCTCCTGTGTGTCCTAGATAAGAATGTACTTGTCAGGCAGGGAGGAAGATATAGAACGCGTGAGCGGTGGTTTACTAAGGAATTAAAATCCCTGGTCAAGAAGAAGAAGACTTATGTTAGGACAAATTGTGAAAACTCAGTTAGGGCGCTGGAGGGCTACAAGGAAGTCAGGAAAGTCCTAAAAAGAGAGCTCAGAAGAGCCAGGAGGGGACATGAGATGTTGTTGGCGGATAGGTTCAGGGTTAACCCTAAGGCTTTCCATAGGTATGTCAGGAAAAAAAGAATGATGAGAGTTTAATTAGGGCCAATCAAGGATAATAGTGGGAAGTTGTGTGTGGAGTCAGAGCAGATAGGGGAAGCACTAAATAAATATTTTTTCCACAGTGTTCACTATAGAAAATGAAATTGTTGGTGAGCAAGATACAGAGATATTGCATCCAGAATAGAAGAGATTGAGGTTCACAAGGAAAAGGTATTAGAAGTACTCCACAGTGTGAAAATAGACAAGTCCCCTGGGCTGGATGGGATCTATCCTAGGATCCTCTGGGAAGCAAGGGAAGAGATTGTCGAGCCTTTGGCATTGATCTTCAAATCATCATTATCTACAGGAATAGTGTCTGAGCACTGGAGGATAGCAAATATGATTCCCTTGTTCAAAAAGGGAAGTAGAGACAACCCTGGTAATTACAGACCAGTGAGTCTCCCTTCAGTTGTTGGTAAAGTGTTGGAAAAGGTTATAAGAGATAGGATTTATAACCATCTAGAAAAGAATAATCTGATCAGGGACAGTCAGCACGGTTTTGTGAAGAGTAGGTCGTGCCTAACGAATCTCATTGAGTTTTTTGACAAAGTGACCAAACAGGTAGATGGGAGTAGATGGTAGATGGATTTCAGCAAGGCGTTCAATAAGGTTCCCCACAGTAGGCTATTATACAAATGCAGAGGAATGGGATTGTGGGAGACATAGCAGTTTGGATCAATAATTGGCTTGCTGAAAGAAAACAGAGGGTTGTCATTGATGGAACATGTTCATCTTGGTGTCCAATTACTGGCGGTATACCACAAGGGTCGGTGGTGGGTCCACTGCTGTTTGTCATTTTTATAAACGACCTGAAAGAGGGCTTAGAAGGGCGTGTTAGTAACTTTCAGGACGACACTAAGGTCAGTGGAGTTGTGGATAGTGACGAAGGATGTAGTAGGTTGCAGAGAGACATAGATCGGATGCAGAGCTGGGCTGAGAGCTGGCAAATGTAGTTTAATGTGGACAAGTGTTGGTGATACACTTTGGACGGAGTAATCGAAATGCAAAGTACTGAGCTAATGGTAGAATTCTTGGGAGTGCAGATGAGCAGAGAGATCTCAGTGTCCATGTACACAGATCCCTGAAAGTTGCCACGCAGATTGACAGGATTGTTAAAAGGCATACAGTGTTTTGGTCTTTAATAGAGGGATTGAGTTCCAGAACCAGGAGGTTATGCCGCAGATGTACAAAGCTCTGGTACGGCAACAATTGGAGTATTGTGTACAGTTCTGGTCACCGCATTTTAAGAAGGATGTGGAATTTTTGGAAAGGGTGCAGAGGAGATTTACTCGGACGTTGCCTGGTATGGAGACAATGTCTTACGAGGAAAGGCTGAGGGCCTTGAAGCTGTTCTCGTTAGATGGAAGGATGAGAGGTGACGTAGTAGAGACATACAAGATAATCAGCGGGTTAGATAGGGTGGACAGGAAGAGCCTTTTTCCAAGTAGGGGGACGGCAAACTCGAGGGGACACAACTTTAAAGTGAGGGGAGATAGTTATCAGACAGATATCAGAGGTAGTTTCTTTAGTCAGACAGTAGCAAGGGTATGGAATGCTTCGCCAAGTTTAAGTGCATTTAAGTCGTCATTGGACAGGCAAATGGACGTACATGGAAGAGTGTAGGTGGGATGGGCTTCAGATTAGTATGCCGGTGGTGCAACTTTGAGATCCGAAGGGCCTGTACTGCTCTGTAATGTTCAACGTTCTAATTCACTCTGCTTTTGCTACACTCTCAGGCAACACATTCCATACCCTAACCTCTCGATTTACCCAACCTCCCCCACACAAAATCAAGCTACTTTATTGAGACTTGGTGGGTGGCATTAGATTGTCTTCATATGGTCTTAACCTCTTTAATTCGCTTTAATTCTGCTGCGCAATGCTCTGACAATCAGACACGTTTTAGTGACCACTCAAGTTCAGAAGAGGCTGAACGGTGAGAACAAGGACAGGATCGCAGGGATCCAGAGATGGAAAGCTGACGGATGTCTGTGATTTTGCTCTTCAACAAATCTGAGAGCTCTGTCTTCCTGTGTTCAATCAACGTTTTATATTTCTTACGTTTTGTCATTCATGGATTTAATCTGGATGATTACCTACCTATTCCATATGACTTCAGTGCAGTTGGTTTCATGCTGCAAAACCTAAGTTGTTGCACAAACACATTGTTGTTTAGGTATGCAGCAAATTTCAGAAATGCAGTAAAATAACTGAATCCATGAATTCCTTACATTATGAACAAATACAACACCTCAGTGTAGCCCACAGGAGGATGCCATTGTTTCCAGACTATGAAATTAGTATTTTTAATTCATTTGTGGGATGTCAGTATCACTGGCTGGGCCCAGCATTTATTACCCATCACTAGCTGCTTTTTGAGAACGTAGCACTGAGCTGCCTTCTTGAATTGCTGTAGCCCATGGACTGTACATAGACCCACAACGTTGTTAGGGAGGGAATTCCAGGATTTTGATGCAGCAACACAAAAGACGACGTAATATATTTCCAAGTCAAGAGGGTGAGAGGGTTGGAAGGAAACTTGCAATGGGTGGTGCTCCCACGTATCTGCTGCACCTGCACTTCTAGATGGAAATGGTTGTGGGTTTGGAAGGTGCTGACTGAAGAACTTGGGTGAGTCTCTGCAGTGCATCATGCAGATGGTACACTACTGCTATTGATAGTCGGTGTTGGAAGGAATGAATGTTTGTGGATGTGGTGTCAATCAAACAGGCTGGTGTCAAGCTTCGAGTGTTTGTTGTAGCTGCACTAATCCAGGCAAGTGCAGGATATTTCATCACATCCCGACACAGAATCCTTATACCAGTGCAAGGAGAGAGTTTAACTTGGAAACCTGTGGATTCTCCATCATGGACAATTCCTTTGGATTGTGCTTAAGAAATGGAATTTCCTGCTAAATAATTCCTCTCAGCTTGGAACCCTCCGTAAGTCTCCTTTAAAATCAAATTCTTCTGAGTGTTCTGATAAAATTAAATAGAATAGTTAATCAGAAAATGTTTCACTATTAAATACATGGTCTCACTTCTCAGTAACATAACATCAGATCCAATGCTTATGTCACAAACAGTTATATCAACTGTTTCAACTTAGGAAATTGTGGCAGCCAATTACATGAAATTATCGTCACCTACTTCCCGAATATATGAGTGTCTGGGCTCTCTATTTTTCAGCATCAAACTTCCCAATTCCAATGAGCTGTTACTCCAATGTAGTCTTATCGGAAATTTCCTGTCATGTGGTGAAGAGTGAAAATAGCGCAACAATACTCCCTTGTGTTGAAAGTGATATGCCCTCTGCTGGCAGCCCCACACCACTGCACATGGGTGTTGGAGGGTGAAAACTCTCAAGGATTCAGTCAGAGATGGAGAGAGGGAGAGCATCAGGTCACAGCACCATCCAAACAATCAGCACAAACAATAAAGAAATACACTCAGAGACAAACACGGAGACATACACACAAGGCTGGTATACAGAGGGTTACAATTGGGCTTGAGGTCCCTTGTTGTGGAACATGCATATATGGAGAAATGTTGTGCTCCCTCTGCAATGTGGAAATGATTTGTCTTTGCACAATATTCCTGACATTAAAAAGAGTGCACCAGACCTGAAAGGTTAACTATTGAGTTTTCTTCACAAATGCTGCCAGACTTGCTGAGCTTTTCCAGCACCTTCTCTTTTTGCTTCTGATTTATAACATCGGCAATACTTTCAGTTTTTATTTTGCAATGTCAGAGAACACAGACTTTGATATTTTCTCCCAAACAAAATCTGCTGTTTGCGAATTGATGTGGAATGTCCAGTGGAGGGTGGCATTTTATCATTTTAAACTCAAGGTGGATAGACAGAGAAAAAGTGAGGACAAACAGGATTCAGTCCCAAGACAACAGAGACAGCATTGCACAGAGATACTGATATGGAGATACACACAGATGAAGAAGAGACAGCGAGAAAGGGAGAGTGTGAGAAAAAGACAGACAGGGAGAAATGACACAAAGAGAAAGAGTGAGAGGATGGAGAAACAGGGTCAGAGAGAGAAGGACAGACAAAGAGAAGGAGAGAGAGAAAGACAGATAGAGACGGAGAGAGAGAGAACGATCGACAGGGTGGGAGAAAGGACAAGAGACTGGGAGAAAGAAGGACAGAAATTGAGAGAGACAACGTAAACTCCAACAGACACAAAAAGGAGTTAAGACATGGTCAGATTGAAGGGATAATACTCACTATTCCATTGTTCCCAGCTCTCTCGATAGTTTCTCACACGCATTCTCACCTCAGGTTTGCTTCTGCCTGGAAATGTATCAGCATGTCTCCATATTTGTCATAGAGTCATATTTGTACAGCACAGGAACAGACCCTTTGATCTAACTCGCCCATGGCGACCAGATATCCTAAATTAATCTTGTCCTATTGGCCAGCACTTGGCCTATGTCCCTCCGAATCTATCCTGTTCGTATTCCCATCCAGATGCCTTTTAAATGTCATTTGTATCTGCCTCCATCATTCCCTCTGGTAGCTTGTTCAATACACACACCATCCTCTGCATGACAGAGCTGCCCCTTCAGTTCCTTATAAATCTTTTTCATTTCAACTTGAGCCTGTGTCTGAGTTTGAACTACCCTGCCTTGGGGAAAACAAGTTTGTTATTCATCGTGTCCTTAGAAAATCACTCATGATTTTCTAAACCATTATGAAGTCATCCATCAGCCTCCGATGCTCCAGGGAAAATTACCCCAGCCTATTCAGCCTCCTCCCTACACCGCAAACATTCCAAACCTCGTAATACCCTTGTAAATCTTTCAGAAACCTTTCATTTTTCACAACATCCGTTCCTATAGCAGGGAGATGAGAATTGCATGCAATGGACGAATCAATTTCATATACAGCCACAAAATAACCTCCCAACTCCTTATATCGCCAAAATATCTGGCCCCAAATTTTCACTCCCCTCCCAAAATTTATGCCCTATCTCAAAATATTTTGCACTCCCAAATATTTGCCTCACTATGTATGCCCCCCACCCCCATCCCGTGAATGGTTTACTACCACAAATATTGTGCTGAGCTTGATTCCCTGCGGCCAGAGGTAAAGGAGACTGTGTGCACTGACTGCTTTAAGGCACAGCAAGATCCCAATGCCAGAATTACAGAAGCTTCACCTCACAATGGGTGTCCTTTGGGCTCCTTATTAAATGTCCTGGTCCTGTCCATTTCCCCAGGATTTGCCACAGTATGGCCCCATTGAGTATTCTTCCTGTGGAGACCACGTCTCGGCCCTGTCTCACACTCTGTGTCCTGTGCTCTCCTCTTCCAATTGTCTCTCTCCCTCTTACAACAGCCCCTCCCTCCTCACCCTCCCCCAAATGTCACCATCGAGCAGCACTCCACTCAGTTTCTTCAGCCCTATCCCTGCTGACCACTCTCTCCCTCAGGAACTCAGGGGCATGGTAACTGCCCCCTCTCACCTTCCCCTCGAAGACTCACCACCCCTCAGTCTCTGCACCACATCCTCCAGCTAACTCGCCATTTGACTGACCAAATTAATTCAAATCAAGATCCCCGTCTGCAGTCATCCTGAGCACACTCTCAAAGAGAATGTTACTTCGTACCCCTTCTTCTCCACCGCCCCAGTTTGGATAACAATGTGTGTAAAACCTGGGTGAGATTGGAGGGAAAGGTGGATCCCACTGAATCAAGGTAAAATGGATGGCTGGAAAATGGAAAGCCTTCAAAAATGAGATAACAAGGTTCCAGAGACAGTATACGGCGTTTCGGGCATAAGCCCTTCATCAGGAAGCACGAAACGTCGAATTTCCTGTTCCTTGGATGCTGCCTGACCTGCTGCGCTTTTCCAGCAACACATTTTCAGCTCTGATCTCCAGCATCTGCAGACCTCACTTTCTCCTCCAGAGACAGTATATTCCTGTTTGAGTGAAAGGAAAAGCTAGTAGACGTAGGGAATGCTGGATGATGAGAGAAATTGATGTTTTGGTTAAGAAAAAGAAGGAAACATATGTGAGGGATAGACAGGAGAAATCAGGTGAATCTTTAGAAGAGTAGAAAGGCAGTAGGAGTATACTTAAGAAGGAAATCAGGAGGACAAAAAGGGGACATGAGATAGCTTTGGCAAATAGTGCCAAGGATAATCCAAAGGGTTCTTATAAACACATTAAGGGCAAAAGAGTAAATGGGGAGAGAATATGGCCCCTCAAAGATCAGCAAAGCAGCCTATGTGTGGAACCGCAGGAGATGGCGGAAGATATTAGACATGTATTTTGCATCAGTTTTTACTGTGGAGAATGGCATGGAAGATACAGAATGTAAGGAAATAGATGGTGACATCTTGAAAATTGCCCACATTAAAGAGGAGGAGGTGCTGGATGTCTTGAAATGTATAAAATTGGTAAATCCCAGGACCTGATCAGGTGTATCGTAGAACTCTGTGAAAAGCTAGGGACGCGATTGCTGGGCCCCTTGCTGAGTGAGGTACCACAAGACTGGAGGTTGGCTAACGCGGTGCCACTGTTTTAGCAAGGTGGTAAGGAAAAGCCAGGGAACTATAGACCTGTGTGACTGACATCAGTGCTGGGCAAGTTGTTGTCCTGAGGGAAAGGACTTACATGCATTTGGAAAGGCAAGGACTGATTAGGGATAGTCGGCATGGCTTTGTGCATAGGAAATCATGTCTCATGAACTCGATAGAGTTTATTGAAGTAACAAAGAGGATTGATGAGGACAGAGTGATGGACATGATCTATATGTACTTCTGTAAGGCGCTCAACAGGCTCCCCATGGGAAGCTGATGAGCAAGGTTAGATCTCATGTAATACAGTGAGAACTAATCATTTGGATACAGAACTGGCTCGAACGTAGAATAAAGAGGTTGTTGGTGGAGGTTTGCTTTTCAGACTGGAGACCTGTGACTAGTGGAATGTCACATGGGTCGGTACTGGGTCCACTACTTTTTGTCATTTTTTATAAATGATTTGTATGTAAACATAGGAGGGGGGACAGTTAGTAAGTTTGCAAATGAAACAAAAATTGGAGGTGTAATGGACAGTGAAGAAGGTAAACTCAGAGTACAACGGGATCATGTTCAAATGGGCCAATGGGTTGAGTGCTGGGAAAAGGAGTTTAATTTACATAAATGTGAGGTGCTGCATTTTGGAAAAGCAAATCATAGCAAGATTTATACACTTAATGGTAAGGACCTAGGGAGTGTTGCTCAATAAAGAGACCTTGGAGTGCAGGTTCATAGTTCCTTGAAAGTAAAGTTGCAGTGAGATAGGATAGTGAAGAATGCTTTCCTTTTTTTAGTTAGTATTGAGTATAGGAATTGGGAGGTTATGTTACAGCTGTACAGGACATTGATTAGGCCATTTTTCGAATATCATCTGCAATTCTGGTCTCCTTCCTGTCGGAAGGATGTTGTGAAACTTGAAAGGGTTCAGAAAAGATGGACAAGGATTTAGCCATGGTTGGAGAGTTTGAGCTAGCGGGAGAGGCTGAACAGACAGGTGATGTTTTCTCTGAAGCATCATAGACTGAAAGGTGACCTTACAGAAGTTTATGAAGTCATGAGGGGCATGGATAGGATAAATAGAGAAAGTTTTCTATCTGGGGTTGGGGAGTCCAGAACGAGCGAGCATAGGTTTAGAGTGAGAGCGGAAAAGATAGAAAAGGGACCTAAGGGGCAACTTTTTCACGCATACGATTACACGTGTATGGAATGAGCTGCCAGAGAACGTAGTCAAAGCTGGTACATTTAAAATGCATCTAAATGGGTATATGAATAGGAAGGGTTTAGTGGGATATGGGCCAGTACTCTCAAATGGGACTAGATGAGGTTTGGATATTTGGATGGCATGGATGAATTGGACCAAAGGGTCTGTTTCCATGCTGTACATCTCAATGACTCTATAACTGTATAGTACCCTGTGTCACTGAGTCCAAGATTTCCCAATGCTGCCTCCCCAGTCACTGGGACAGAGCAGAGGGCTCATGGAGGAAAAAAAAGTGAAGGCGGCATGGTGGCTCAGTGGTTATCACAGCTGCCTCACATTATGTGAGACCCAGGTTAGATTCTAGCCTCAGGCGACTTTCTGTGTGGAGTTTGCATATTCTCCCTGTGTCTGCATGGCTTTCCTCCTACAATCCAAAGATGGGCAGGTCAGGTGAGTTGGCCATGCTAAATTACCCATAAGGTTTGTTGCATTAGTTAGAGGGAAATGGGTTTGGGTGGGTTACTCTCCGGGGTTGGTGATGACTTGTTGGGCCAAAGGGTCTATTGCCACAATGTAGAGAATGGAATCTAATCTAAAATGCAAGGGGAAAACGATGGAAGGACAGAGAAAGGGAGGGAGTGAGAGAAAGGTAGACGGAGATCGCGAGATAGAGAGTGAAATCCTTCGGGACGAAACAGAATGTCAGCAGGTATGGGAAGAAAGTGGGGATAGAGGGATGGAAAACGCAGGAAAAGAAAGAAAGTAGGGAAGATGGAGAGAAATCCCAGGGACAGGCATAGGATAGGAACAGACAGATATTTGCAAAAAACAGAGAGGTAGAGCTGAGAGAGTGGGTGTGCCACTGCAATGCAGATAAAATGGTCGACAGACAAGAACAGTAAGATCCTACAGAGCTGAGACAAAGATGCAGAGAGATGAACAAAGATATTGATTTTGGAAATATTGAACAATTAAGCATTCCTTTAAAAAAAATGGTGAGGTGACAACCAAGCAGAGAAATGTAAGAAGGGAATTCGCAGGGCAATGTGAACAGGATGGAGGTGTGCAGAATATGGAGAGGTAGATTGAAGGAAAGACGTGGGAGAGACAGCTGGGAACGTGGAAGTAAAGATAGAGGGAATCAGTGAAATCTGTGGGGTTAGACTATGCAGCAGCCCCTTTGCTATCTTTTTGCCCCTTTAACTCACCCTTTCCATAGCTTGTCCCTTATGGTATAAATCCCAGAGACAGCCTGAACCCCACAACTGATTTCTCCTTGTGTTAATGAAGGACAAGGAGACAGCTCTTGTCTGACAATTCCTCATAGCAGAATAATTTGATTCTCTCTATCACTGTATTGTCAGAGTTTCAGGTCCCAATTCAAACATTGAATCAGTCATGATCCTATTCAATGGTAGAGCAGGCTCGAGACGCTGATTGGCTGCTTCTATTCCTATTTTGGATGGTCGTATGTCCTCAATGTAATCTTCCAGCTCTTGGCTATGATGAGACAGGACTGATCTGAAGAGTGATCCATCGTCTGAGAGTTTCAGAGTGAATCAGCCTTTCCGGATTAGACTTCCAGGCTCTGTGTGAGAAGTGAAATCCGCTTGATTCTCCCTTTAGTCTCTCACTGCAAGGTGGAGCAGGCCAGTCACAGGGAAACAAATAGTGGGCCCAATGTGCTCTCTCCACCAGCACAGTTTGGGAAGGACACATGGAGAGACTATTTCCTTCACTGGCTTCCCGTGGCCTCCCTTCTGGCTCGAGCAGGCCTAATGGCCTTGCTCATGGTTCCTATTGAATTGAAGTGAAGACTGGCTATAATTGTGTTGTACAGGGTGTGCCCCCTGAAGTGAGGTTGGTCAGCTCAGTTGGATGGAGAGTTAGTTTGCAATGGAGAGTGATGCCAACAGTGTGGGTTCAATTCCCACAACCAGCTGGGGTTACCATTGTGGGAGATTAAAGATGTGGGAGGGGGTGTTGGCGGGGAGATGGAGGGGAAGGGGAACACTACTCAAACAGTCGCAGGATTCTTGCAGCATACTTAAGGCTAAGATTTTAACGAATATAGAGGTTTTTGCTTACAAAATAGTTTTAAACTAAGAAATAACTTTAAAGTGTTATAGTTGACCACAAAAGAAACAGTAGGGGCATTTCACAATACAGCTTATAGTTTGATAAGAGAAACTGCATAAAAGAACCAAGCTGTAACAAACAAGGAACAAAGAATGTAGACATACAAGGACAGCAGGATGGCCAGATAAGAAAATAACGAGAGAGGAAAAAAACAAGTGGGGTAATCGGCTAATGATAGGATGGGAAGAGGGAGGCGTGATTCCGCAACTTGCAAACTCAATAAGAATGCTTACATGCTTTGCTTTCGTGTGCATTTTTTGCTTTATTGCAGAGGCGTCCGGTACTTGCAAGGCCGTAATAAATTGTTCTTGTTTCCAAGGCTTTGTCTCAGGCTGATGTGTGAGTGAGTTCTGTTTCTCACACCATGAAGGATTCTCCTTCTCAACTTCTCCCCTCCCCTGGGGCACGCTGACCCTCGGATCCTACAGCCACGGTATGAAATGGTGTTAGACCAAACAGGTGAACGGTTACATTGAGGGGACTGAGTGTGAAAGGTTCTTGTCCCAATGGAACAGGGATCGTCATAAGATGGAACAGCAGAAGGAAGTGATTCACTCCCAAAGTCTGCTCCACCTTTCACTCAGACCATGGTTGATCTGATCATTCTCAACCCAACTTTCCTTTCCCCATCCCCATACCCCGCTGTCCTCCCCCCACCCCATTACTGAATAAAATCCCTGTCCTTCACGTTGGAAGATCACATTCCCAGTTCTCCAAGAGGACACTTATTCTGAACACTTATTATTCACAAAAATAAATGTCCAGGGAGATTTTCCAAAACAGTGAAATCTTTTGATTGTCTGCACAATAAGTTAAATAAGAAGGGTTGTTTTACCTACCTGCTGTTAGTTGTGTCGAAGGGTGAACGGATGGGAACCGTTATCTCTGCTTTAATCCCACAGGAGCTCCAGGGATTCACCTCCAGGGGGCGGCACCCAAGCGGGACCGCAATCCCTATTGGCCGGTACCATGACATTGACAGGGCCCTTACCCAATCGGAGGCAGCGGTGGAGTCGATTCCCGCCCTTCAGGTTTTCCAAGCGCGGCCGTTTAACCGACACTGCGCGAGGGTGGGTCTTGCGCATGCGTAACATTTCAAACCGGGACCCGCGTGACGGCCGTTGGTTAGTCTTCCCTGGGATTTCGGCTGGACTGGACGCAGAGAGCTTGTTTAAAACAAAAATCCGTCCCGTGACGGTATTAAAATCAAAAACACTGTTAATGTTCGGATATAGACTGTGGGGGAGGGAACACCAACCAGCTTATGTTCCCCGGGCAGGGACGGACGGACTGATGGAGGCAGGGAGGGCAGAAATGCCCCACAGACACACAATCAGAACTTAGTGGAAAAGCCCAGCGGATCTGGCGGAGTTCACGTTTTAGGTGGAGAGATTCTTCCTCAGAAGTGGAGGTGGTTACTGCAGATGCTGAGGGTTAGAGTGGTGCCGAGGAGCGTGGGACATTCTGATGAAGGCCTTTTGTCCGAAATGTTTATTTTCATGCCAGGCGGACGCTGTCTGAGCTGCTGTTGCGTTTCCAGCACCAACTCTGATCCTTCCTCAAAGGTACCTTTGGCCCAACCCCTCTGTGCTGATCGGACTCCGGATTGGCCGGAACCACGGCGATTGACAGGTTACTTGACCATTCGGATCCCGAGATAGTGCTAACCCCCGCCCTGAGGGATCCTGCGCAGGCTCGAGGCGCTGCTGTTGATCTGAGTCTGCGCGGAGGCGGGGCGTCTGGCTTCCAGGAAGTGCACACGCGTGGTGTTTAAACCCGGAACTGGGAATGTCTTCTGCGTGGTTTCGGCTGAGCGGACTGAGTATTATCATCCTTCCAATGAGGGTGAGAAAACATCTTTGATATTAGTTAACAAATTAACTGTGTACACATTGGGTAGGAGATCACACAATTCCCGGCGAGGGGAGGAGCTCGATGAAATCAATAGTCATAATTGTACAGCTCAGAAACAGACCCTTGGTCCGGCTCGTCCATGTCAACCAGATATCCTATATTAATCTAGTCCAATTTGCCAGCGCTTCGTCCATATTCATCTAAACCCGTATTCATTTTTTCCATTTTTAAATGTTGTAATGATAGCCACCTCCTCTGGCAGCTTATTCCACATATGCATCACCTTCTGCGTGAAAAAGCTTCCCCTCAATCCCTTTTAAATCTTTCCCATTTGTCCTTAAACCGCTATCTTCTAGTTTTGGACTCCTCCACCCTCAGACCCTGTCTATTTAACCTATTTATGTTCCTCATGACTTTATTAAACTTCTAAAAAGTCATCCTCAGCCTCAGGCGCTCAAGGGAAAACAGGTCCAGCCTATTCAGATTCTTCCCCATAGCTCAAACCCTCCAACCCTAGCAAAATCCTTCTAAATCTCTTCTGAACACTTTCAAGTCTGAAAGAATAAGAACAAAGTCACACTGCACACAAATAGGCTATTTGGTTAATCCTCGGGTAAAAAATGAGGTCTGCAGATGCTGGTTAATCCATCTATCCCGTCCGGATTTCCTAAACTGAACTAGATGAACTAGCTGAAGTATCCCTCTGAACCTTTTCCTTTCGGGTGACATGGTGGCTCAATGGTTAGCATTGCCTCACAGCACCAGGGTCCCAGATTTGATTCTACCTTTGACCGACTGTGTGGAGTTCGTATATTGTCCCCCTGTCTGTGTGGGTTTCCGCTTGGGGCTCCAGTTTCCTCCCACAGTCCAAAAATGTGCAAGTTAGGTAAATTGGCCATGCTAAGTAACCCATAGTATTCAGGGGCCTATAGGTATGGTAGCCATGAGATATGCAAGTTTACAGGAATTGGGTAGGGGATGTGGCTGGGTGGATCAGTGTCAACTCGTTGAGCCGAATGGCCTGGTCCCACAATGAAGAGATCCAATCCAATTACTTGTCCAGTTTATGTTGCAATCAGATGTAACAGGACACCAGAACTGGATCTGATGCATCGTAGGATTTTGCATGAAGTGAGAGGAGAAATTATGGGGGCACTAGCCAGAAGATTACACTCTTCCCTGCAATCTGATGAGTACCAGGAGATTGTAGGATTGTTAGCATGGCAATCTTTTATTTTTCTAAAAAGAGTTGTAAAGTTAATCCTGTCTTGTCTGTTTAATTCCAGAGAAACCTCTGGCAACAATTATTTGGGATAAAGCTTGTAGTCAGGCTGATAAAGGCGGGTTGGTTAGGAAAAATCATGGTGAAATTGTGCAGAACTAACTTGCTGATGTTTTTTGATGAAGTAACAAAGTGCTGATGAGGGCAATCTACATGAATTTCGTGAAGGTACCACGCAACAGACTTGAGGAAGGTTGTCATTCATGGTACAACAGGGAGGGGCAACATGGATACAACATTAACTATGTGATGGGAAAGAGAGAGAGTGACGGCTAATGGATATTTTTTGAGTTCGAGGAAAGTTTGGGATAGAGCTCGCAGGATGTCAATGTTGGGAACAGCATGTTCCGGGGAGGAGGAAGAGCAAGGCTATGTAAGGGATCCTTGGATAACAAGGGAGAGTGTGAATTTAGTCCAAGGGTGAAAAAGAAGCATATGGAAGGTTTTAGAAAGCTAAAATTGGGTCACACCTGTGATGAATATAAAAAAGCAGAAAGAATCCAAGCAGGGAATTAAGAGAGCAAGAAGATGCTGTGAAATGATTTCAGCAATTGGGGTTAAAGAGTATCGCAAGAGTATTCTACACATTTATTAATAAGAGGATAACTGGGGAGAAGGTAGGACCACTCCAGGATAAAGGAGGGAGCATTCATTGGTATTCTCCAGGAGAAGGATATGGTGGATAGTGAGATTAATGCGGAGAATGCAAACATGCTAAGGCATACTGAGACCAAGAAAGAAGTGTTCGATCTCTTGATGAGCATTAAGGTGAAGGAGTCTCCAGAGCCTGATGGTTTCTACCTCAGAGGAAAGAGAGCAGATTGCTCAGGCCTTGATGAGCTTTGCATCCTTGCTAGCCATTGGACAGCTCCTGGAAGACTGGCAAGTAGCAAATGTTGTTTTTCTGTTCAAGAAGGGAGACAGGGATAATCCAAGAAACTATAGACCAGTGAGTTTCTGATCAGTGGTTGGGAAGCTGTTCAAGAGAATACTTAGAATGTATGTGCTTTTGGAAAAGCGTGGCCTAATTAGGGACAATCAGTATGGTTTTGTGTGTAGGTCATGTCTTACTCACTTGGTTGAACTTTTTGAGTAGGTGACAAAGGTAATTGATGTGGATAGAGCAGTGGATGTTGTTTACATGCTTTTTAATAAGGCTTTTTTAACAAGGTCCCTCATGGTAGGTTCATCTAGTAGATTAAGATGCATGGGATCCACTATGACTTGGTTGCTTGGATTCAGAGTTGGCTGGCCCGTCGAAGGCAGAGGGTAGTAGTGGAATAGTATTTTTGTGGCCAGAGGTCCACGACCTGTGGTGATCTGCACAAATCTGTACTGAGAATTGTACTGTTTATGATACATATGAATGATTTGTATGAAAATGTAGTTGGGTGGGTTCGTAACTTTGCAGTTAACAAAAACATTGTTGGAATTGTGGATAGTGCAGAAGATTGTCAAAGGCTACAATGGAACATAGATCAGTAGAAAATGTAGGCAGAGAAATGGCAGGTGGAGTTTAATCTGGGTAATTGTGTGGTGCTGATCTTTGGGAGATCAATTGTTAATGAAAAGCATGCAGTTAATGCCAGGACATTGAGTACACTGATGTACAGAGTTGAAGTCCATAGTTCCCTGTAGGTGGCCATGCAGGTGGGTATGGTGGTAAGAAGACATATGACATGCTTCCGTTGTTGGTTAGGGAATTGAAACAAGACTCGGGATGTATGTTGCAGCTTCATAAGATCTTGGTTAAGTCACAGTTAATGTTGCATTTGGCTTTAGAGTGGGTGCAGTAGAGGTTTACCAGGATGCTGCCTGAATTAGAGGGTATGAGCTCTCAGGAGATGCTTGAAACACTTGGATTGTTTTCTGTGGAGTGCTGGAGGCTGAGGGGTGACTTGAGAGAAGTCTGCAGCCCGATCTGCTGTGCTTTTCCGCACTGCACTCTCAACTACAAAAGTTAGTTGTTTGGATAGGCTTGACAGTAATAATCTTTATTCCAGAATTGAAATGTCTAATACAGAGAGGCATGCATGTAATGTGAGGGGAAAGTTCAAAGAAGATGTGGGGAAAAAGGTTTTTAGAGAGTGGTAGGCGTTTGTAACATGCTGCCAGGGATGGTGTTAGAGGCAGATACAATGGGAGCGTTTGAGATTATAAGATAAGCACATGAATTTGCCAGGACTGGTCAGATATGGAGCAAAGGTAGGCAGAAGGGATTAGTTTAATTTGGTGTCATGTCTGATACAGCACAGTTGGCCTAAGGCCCCATTGCTGTACTGTATTGTTCTATGGTCCGATGGTGAGAGACTCTGTGCAAATTTCCATTAAATGCCTAGTGCAATTTAATGTCTGTCACTTCAAAGCAGCTACTAAAGTAGCACTATTGCAGCACAGTGGTACTGCCTCTCTCTCAAAACAGAAAGGAACACAGTTAATGGTAGGGCCTTGGGGATTACAGTTGAAGAGGTAGACCTTGAGGTTCCTTGAAAGTGGTAGACTGGCTAGTGAGGAAAGCATTTGGCACGCTTGCCTTCATTATTCAGAATATTGAGTACAGGAGTTGGGACATCATGTTACAGCTGTACAAGACAATGGTAAGGGCACATGTGGAGTACTGGGTACAATTGTGTTTGCCTGCTTTATGGCGGATATTATTAAATTGGAAGTGTGTAAAAATAATTACGAGGATGTCACAGAGATTAGAAGGTTTAAGTTATAAGGTGAAAATGGATAGGCTGAAATGTTGGAGGCTCAGGGGTGACCTTTATGGAGGTTTACCAAATCATGAGGGGCATATCCAAAGTCTTTTCTCTCGCTTAGGGGATCGAAAGATATTAGTTCAAGTTGAGAGGGGAAAGATTTCAAAGAGACCTGATGATATATACATGAAAACAGACCCCTCGGTTCAACTCGTCCTTCCTCACTCTCCTATCGAGCTGTGACTCCACTTTCAAGGAACTATGAACCTGCACTCCAAGGTCTCTTTGTTAAGCAACACTTACCATTAAGTGTTATTAAGACCCATCCTGATTTGCTTTTCCAAAATGCAGCACCTCACATTTATCTAAATTAAACTCCACCCCTTGGCCCAATGGCCCATACTCTATGGTAACCATCTTTGCTGTTCACTGCCCCTCCAATTTTGGTGGTGTTTGCAAAGTTAAGAACCATACCTCCCATGTTCATATCCAAGTCACTTGTATAAATGATGACAAACAGTGGATCCAGCACTGATCCTTGTGGCTCGCCTGGTCACAGGCTTCCAGTCTGACAATCAATTCTCCATCTCCGCCCTTTGTCTTCTACCTTCAAGCTATTTGTGTATCCAAATAATTCTCCTTCTATTCAGTGTGATCTATCCTTGCTAACCAGTCCACCATGAGGACCTTTGTCGAACATCTTACTGACGTCCAAAGATCATGTACATTACTCTGCCCTCATCAATGCTCTGTGATTCTTCAACAAAACTCAATCAACTTAGTCAGACTGTATTTTGCACGCACAAAGCCAAGTTAACGATCCCTAATCAGTCCTTCTTTTCCAAATACAATACATCCAAATACTCAGGATTCCCCCCCCACCCCCCCAACAACTTGTCCACGACTCATGACAGGCTCACTGGTCTATTCTAGAGCTAACTGTAGTTGCACTGACGTGGAGGAAAGTTGAATAGGTAATCTTAATATTTTCAAAAACCTTTCAATTTTTTTTATTTCAGGGCATCATCATTTGAGAAGGTGTAATGCTGCCATGGGTGAAGGTTTGAGTAAGAGAGAAAATTAGATATTTTCAACAATAATGGGAATAGACACAAGGTATTTTCTGAGTGAAAAATGTTTTCTCCTCTCGAAAAAGGCTGCTGAACTTAAGCAAAAAGTTGACATAGCACGAGGCAATTGGCTAGGTACTAAGCAGGATGAGTGAAGGAAGTGGCCATTTAGAATAAGCTTGTCTATCAATTGGCCCAATGACTGGAATAAATGTAGACTTCTGTCCCAGCTGTAGAGACACTTCCCTCTGCACCAATAGACCCAAGAACAACATTGCTTATTTATCATTCTGTCCATTTCCAAGATGTTCTCAATAGCCTCTATTAGTCATTCATTCCAAATACAGATGAATGATTCTGAAAGGAGTTGCTCTTTCACTCGGGCCATTTTTTACCCGTGAGCCCAGTAGCAACAGCAACTGTGGGAGAGAAAAGGTCTCAGGCTGGAAAAGCATCAGGCCTATATGAACCTCCCTTCTTTAGGTCAGGCTGGGATTTGGACGTGAGGTGCAGCAGTGCTTGAGGCTGCGGAGCAATGAGAGGTGAGTGAGGGCCAGGAGGCCACCTGGGTAGGTGAAGGCAAGAAGCTGAGATTTGGCGAGCAGGGGGAGGCTGCGAGGTAGTGAGTGGTTGAGTATGACTGTCCATGTACAGCCATCTGAAGGAGAGCTGTTGATGTGGTGCTGTGGTTTTTCTGTGTCACTGGAGAGAAGGAGGGCATCTCAATAGGGTTAGAGATTGGATGCATATAGAAACATAGGAATAGGAGTGTGTGCTGTGGGTGAGAGGAAAGATTAGGAGCCGGAGTAAGCGATTGAGAACTGGTAACTCCTTTTCAGTTAACTTCTTACATTTGTGGCAAATCAACTGTTTAGTTATGATACATAGAGAGGAAAAATGTATGATCTGTGTCAGTTGAGAGTGGTTTACTGATCTCTGAGAATAAACAGGCATATGGTGTGGATGTGTTGCTTGTGGCAACAGTCTTCTGTTCAAGTGTTGGGTCCCTCTTCCTCTTGGTGTTTCTCCATCTTCTTGGTGAGGACTGTTCCTGTCGCCAAGCACTAATTTGACTGAGCAACAGTGAAATGACAGCAAATTCCTTCCAAGCTTTCATGGTGGATGACTTGGAAGGAATCTTGCAGATGGTTCCGTGCATTTGATGCCCTTGTCCTTCACGATGACAGAGGTTAGAGGTTTAGAAGGTACTGTCTAAGGAGCCTAGATGAGTTATTGCAGTGTTTCTTGTCAATGGTGAAGGTACTGCCATTCAGTGTTGGTTGTGAAGGGAGTGAATTTTGAAGGTGGTGGATGGCGTGAAACATGTGATATTGGTTTGACCTGTCACATGTCAAACTTTTTCAGTGTTGCTCATCCAGGCAAGTTCCATAACATTCGTGACTTGTGCCTTGTGGATGGTGGATGCTTTCTACATCTAATCTGTCTATCTCTTTAAGAACATTATAACATAGTCGATTCTTCTAATCTTCAGAGAAAACATGCCCAGTCTCCTCAATCGCTAATTTATAGGACAGTCCCACCAACCCAGCAATCAGTTTAGAGAACATCCCTATACTCCTTCTTAGGTAAATAGGCAGGAGGACCAGAAGTGTACACAGTACTCCAGGTGAGATCTCACCTGTACAAAGGAAACCAACAGCTAACGCAAAATTTGCCTTCTGAATTGTTTTGTGCACTGTCATGCTAACGTTCAGTACCTTGTGAACTGTACCTTGTGAACAGTATCTTGGTCCTTCTAGACCTCAATATTTTCAAACTTTTACCATTTTAAGAAATGGTCTGCATTATCAGGCCTCCAACCTTGTACTTACTCACATTCTCTTCCATCTCCCATGCTCTTCTTTATTCACTCGGCCTATTTAAGTCTACCTGAAGCCTCTTGGCACTTTCCTCAATATTTGCAATCTCACGAAATTTTATGTCATCTGCAAACTTGGAAATATTACAATCAGTCCCCAGAACAGGGCCCCAATCACTGATCCTTCTGGTCACACCTTGGCAACCTGAGAATGACTCTTTCAATATGAACTTATTAAATAGTGGCACGGCTTGAAGAACCAATTGGCTTCTTGCTTGTATTTGCTATGGCATTGTCAGGACCATGTGTCGATTTACAATGAGATAACTGGAGTATGGGGTGGGTGGTTTTAATTAAAGATCCAAGGGAAAGTAGCACCAACATTGAACTCTTCATGTTGAGTTCAGAGTGAAATCAGCTGATTATTGAAACAGTTCTTGATCCTTGTCCACTTTCAAATTTTTTTCCTTAATCGATTCAGTTGCTGCTCACAGGTTTATTGAAGGTGAAAATAAAATCTGCACCAATTTATTCAATAGTAATTGCCAAAGTCATGAAATGGTATTTGGAAATTGTTGTAATGATAATATAGCTAACATTGAGAACTGCTATCTCTTTGTTCTAGGTGAAGGTATTCAGCAGAAACACAAGGAAATACTCCAGGTACAAACTGAAAAGCTGTGTGATCACTATCCGAAGAAACAAGTTTCCAGCTGGTTGATCGATATGCTGAGTTAATGCTAATCGCTAATGTACGAAATTGGACATTTAGAGAAGATGAACATCTGGTAAGAGGCTGAGTCCGTGAAGAGTGTAGAGAGAAACATCCCTGGAGAGAACTGGACAAAACACAAACTGATCAGTTGTCCAAGAGCAGGTTTTTTTTTCTCCCCAGAGAACTTCCACAGCTGGGAGTGTGGTAGCAGTGATTGGGGACCCAGGGACTGGAAAAACAACAATGGTAGAAAAGACTGATTGGGCCACTGGGAAAATATACCCAGAATTTTTATCTGTTTTCCGTTTTAAATTTCGGGATTTGTATGCTATTCACTCAGGAATGCTGGAGCAGTATCCTTATTTTGGGAATGATATGGGAGAGGTCTGGAAGAACCCAGAGGGATTGCTCTTTATATTTGATGGTTTGTAAGAAATCAAATACAGTATCGATTTTTCTGATGGTCTTAAAAGTAGACCCTCAGTTCATGTGCACTGATTCTGAATGCTGGTGTGACAGTGTCTGACATTGTGTACACTCTAATCCAGCATAAGCTGCTCCCGGGATGTTCAGTGCTCGTGGCCAGCTGTCCCATTTAATGGAAATAGCTGAGATCATGTCTGGGCTGAAATCCTGCGATTTGTTGGTGATGAGCGGAATGAATATTTCAACAGGCTTTTTGAAGATCAGATGATGGCAGCCGCTGTTTTCAAACAAGTGAAGGGGAACAAGATCCTATGTACCATGGTCTACAACGTTTTGTACTACTGGATCCTCGATCTGTTACTGAGTCCCTTTTTCACATAACAAGACAGGAAGCTGCAGCAACTTCCCAAGATTATCACCCAACTATATTTTTACTATAGTTACAACGTTGTGAAAAACCATGGCTGAGAGATTGAAGACCCCTGTGTTGTGTAACTGAAGCTTGGTGAGATGGCTTTCACAGGATTCTGAAGAGGAAGGTTGTGTTCAGGAATGTAATTCTTGTCTGTTTTCCTAATGGAACTATTGGAGAGAGATGATTCTGTGCACTGGGTGGTTAACACATTCCCACACCTCGCCAGCCAAGAGTTTGTCGCTGCCTTTGCCCCAGATCCCAGGGACATTTGAAGCTCTGCAGTGAAGCCCATAGCAAGGAAAACGAGCTTGATGGATTGAGGCTGGCTCCTGGTGGATAGTGGAATGTCAGTGAATTCTATGACACAATTAACCACCTCAACGTGCAAGACAATTCTGAAGGATTCCAATATCTGGCTCCTGAATGCCAAGTATTGAGTTAATGCTATGCTGGTTCTTAAATCCTTTCTGAATCTTCTCTAGTAAAGTAGTATCCTTCCTGTAGCCAGAACTGCCAGATGGGAGGGTTGTGTTGTCTCATTTTAACAGAGATTGGAATTAAAGAAGGAACAGAAATAGAGCAAATTTTCCAGTCGTGATCATTAATATCTTGGACAGTATTTCCGATAAGGGATTTAGAGTGAACTGAGGGGGATTGAGAGATTTTACAGGTGACGGTACATTTGTATAGATCTCTAGGTCTCTTCTCGAAACACTACCCAGGGCTCCACCATTAACTGATTAAATCCTGCCCTTGTTTACTGTACAAAAATGCAATAAACTCCATCTGCCACTCCTCAGCCTGTTTTCCCAATTGATCATGATCCCTTTGTAGTCTCAGATAACTTCGTTCACTATTGAGCATACTAACAAAGAGAGTGGTGTAAGGAAGGGGCTGAGCACTATTTCTGAAGCACTAGCATGGGCAGTAGTATCAACAGGACAAGGATATGCGATGGGGTGGGGAGCATGATAGGCATCGGAGTCTGTGAGCTTATACATGCAATTGACAAGGAGGCAATTGTCTGAAATGAGACAGGAGAAAGGTACCATAGAAGGTCCATTGAAAAAAGGGCATTTGTGGAAACTGAAAATAGGTCAATGAATTTGCTCCATATCCAGCTGATTGAAGGGGATGGCGTAAAGACAGTAATGAAAGTACTGGCTGGAGCAAGGTAGCTGAGTAAGACCGGAACAAAAACAAATACACACAGGCAGCCAGACCAATGCGTCCTACACCAACACCAAGTGGGGATGCTCCAGTGTTTATACCCAGCACCCTCACAAACACCCCTTACAACAGCACATGAGCAGTGATTTTTTTTTTCATTTCTGGATCAGAACTGTTATTTAACAGTTGACTGTGTCAATGAGCTGAAATGAATCAAGTCCAAATAGGGCACTGGGACCCACAAGAGGTGGTTGAAGGAAGCTGAAAGGGAAAGGGATTGATGGGTCCTTCTCAGGGAAGATCGCAAGCTCTGATAATTTTATCCTGCTCCTTTTAACTGAGCTTTATACCAGTTAGAGAAAGGTCAACATGGACAAGAATGTGAGTGAACTTTAACACAAACACACAAAACTTACTCTCAGTCTGACTGCACCCCTTCATCAGTCTTGACAAGCCCTTGAACTGACTATCTCCTGACCCAAACTGACTAGTTTTGACTAACCTCAGGAACCTGCCACCCTCTGCATCCACCACCCTCTTAACCTGCCACTGTAGCCACTTACCTCACCCACATGCCCACCTTGCCCTTTTGTGAACTCACTCACAAGATGTGAGCATTTAGCATCCATCCCTAGCTGCCCTGAGGAGATTAGTAGTGTTCTGCATTTTCGAACTGTTGCAGTCCATTCACTCATTTGCTGATTCACTTGTTCATTCAGGCAGACACTCAGACACACGTGCCAAAATGAGTTTTGTCTTCTGCTTCCCTTGAACCTACAGCGTATCAACAAAGATGTCCAAGGGATGCTAGACGTCTCACTTCTGGAGAAGCCAGGCTTAAACGACACTCCTAGAAATACCAAATAACATCCAGGAATGGAAACGTTTGAGCAGTTGGCACTCCATTGATTATTGCTTTGCAGAAAATCCAAGTATTTAATAAATGACAAAAGAGGTAATTTGCAAAATAAGCAAAGGTGAAGTGTGGTAAAAACATCTTCACTGAGCTAGCAGCCCTATTTGGTGTATGAACTATGTTGTCTGGGAATATGGTGAAGGCAGGTTCAATCGAGGCATTCAACAAGGCATTTGATGATCATTTGGCTAGAAATGATGTGCAATGATATGGGGGGAGAAAAGGAGGCTATTAACACTAGTAATGATGCTCATAGAGAAGGCAGTGCAGGCACAATGGGCCAAATGGTCTCTTCCTGCACTTCTGTGATTCTGCGTGATATCAGATTTCAACACAGCATAAAACCAGTGATAGTGAATTGACAGCCAGTCCACTTTGTTCTTGTTTCTCTGTTCCATTGGCTTGGGAACTTGAAATTTCATTGAAAGTGAAATTGGGTGAGGTATATCTCCAGTGATGGGTCTTGAGTCAAATATCATTGTTACTTGCCATTTATTAATTACAGTAGAACCTTCCAATTTGTCCTGGTAAATTGTATTTTTACATCAAAGAAGATTTTATTTGACTTTTTCTTGTTTCCTGTAATATTCAAGACACAAACTTTGCATATGTTTTGGTTTGACTGTATATGTTTCTCGCTACCTTTGTTTAGTCTCCAGAGTAATGACCCAGAAGATTCAGAAATAAAATTACATCTGTGGTTGAGAGGAAACCGAACTGCAGAATACAGGGACTGGAGTAAGTAACAGAATGTGAGATGTTTATAATGGCTAGATGTCTGACAATGTACACTTAATAAAATGTGTGCAAGTTTAAGCATATCAGGAATGACATTAATAGCAAACAGTGGAAGTGAATTTGGAAAAAAGTGGAGAGGTAAATTAGATGGCATCATATTTGCCAGCTTTTCCAGGCCCACCCAGTAATCAAACTCTGAATTGATTGAACCTAAACCGGCTGTGCATGGTACAGAAGAATTGGGCAATCTCCTGTATTCTGTGTCTGTACTAGTGAAAGGACTGTGTGAGACTGAGGAATACAAACTGTAAAATGCACACACTGCAGGAGGTACCAGACTTTGTGGCATTGTGTTTGACATTGTCAGACAATGTACTGTATCAGCAACGATTAAAAAGCACTGCATTTCTAAATATCAACAATACTTTATTCACAGTACTCAGTGAGAATGATAAATTTGGTACATTGCAATTAATAAAAATGGTATAGTATTGGTATTGTTAAATAAGGTGCACTTTTGTTAGAATTGATAATCGTACAAATATACTCCAATCAGTAACATTATTCTGTAAAGACTGTACGTAGTTGCAGTATCCTTGTCCATACTGAATTTTATTCATGCTATCTTTCCTGCTTTCCATTATTTCCCTTGTTTGATCCAATTTAGCATTAATGGTGTCCGTGACAGATTCTGGGACCTAGGACCTCATCTCTGCTCTCACGGCACACTGATCAGTGATGGACCTGGCCCAAAGTGATGATAAATTGGGTCATTTCTGTAGCTCTGGGGATTCCAAACTGTAAAATATAGATTCTGAGGTAAGTTCCAGATTGTGTGATTATAAGAAATGAATATCTGGCACAGTGTGATGACAACTGACAGTAATTATTTCATTAACAACAGTGCATTATTTTTAGACCCCGTAATGACTTATTAATTAAGCTGCCCGTTATTTGTGTTAGTGATTGTGTATTTTGAAACAAAGTACTTAACCAGCAGAAGTAGTCATGGCATTAAACACTGTGACAATTCTTATCAGCAAAATTGTCAATAATAATCATTTTGTACATTAATAGTTCTATTACACATTAACAATAATTAGCTTGTTGCTAGTACCAGTGTGTTTAATAAATTCCATAGTACTCATGTCAGTGACCGTAATTAAAATATTTTAAATATTCCACATTAAAGGGACACTGTACATTATTATGGTCAGTGATAGTGTTGTAAAATGTTATACATTGTATGTCATTAAGACATGAGTCCATAAGTAGTAACAGGCCATTCAGCTCCTTTAGCCGCCTTTGACATTCAATAAGATCATGGCTGATTTCCACTTTTCTGCCCTTTCTTCATAATCCTTGATTCCCCGACTGCATCATTGAAGTTTGCATCATACGTAGGGTGTTTAGAAATGCGTTTGACATGCTTGTCTTCGTTGCTTAGCCTTTTGAGTAGAGGGGTTCAGAAGTTGTGCAGAATATTGGTGAGGCCTCTGCTGGAATGATGTGTCTGTGTATGCTAGCCCAGTTATAGGAAGAATATTATTAAGCTGGAGATGGTTCAGAAGAGATTTACTAGGCTTTTGCGTAGTATGGAAGGCTTCAGTTATAAAGAAAGGTTAGAATTTTTTCACTGGATCATAGGAAGTTGAGAAGTGACCTGACAGAATTTCATAAGATAATGAATTAATTTGTAGTTTTTTTTCACCAAGGATGGGGGATTTTGAGACTCGGGTGCATATTTTTCAGGGAGAAGAGATATTTTATGAAGACTTAAGAACAACTTTTTTTCCCACAGAGGGTGGTTCACATGTAGAATGAATTTCCTGAGGAAGTGATGGATGTGGGTACAATTGCAATGTTTAAAAGACATTTGGATGGGTAGATGAATAAGGAATGTTTGGAGGGATGTGGGCCAGGAGCATGCAGATGGGGCTAGTTTAGTCTGGGATTATGTTTGGCATGGACTGGTTGGACTGAAGGGTCTCTTACCATGAGGGATGACTGTGATTCTGCCTCCACAGCTCTTTATGGCATGGAATTCCAAAGACAACCCTCAGAGAGGACATTTCTCCTCATCTCTGCCTTAGAATAAAGAGGTGCTAATTTAAGACTGTCCTATGGTTCTAGACTTTCCCATGAGGGGAAACCTCCTGTCAGTATTTACCCTGTCAGGTCCATTAAGAATCTGGAATGTTTCCATGAGATCACCTCTCATTTTTCTAAATTGCAGTAAATAGTGTCCCAGCCTGTTAAACCTTTTGTTTTTAAGACAATCTCTCCATATTATAGATCATCCAAGTGAATCTTCTCTGAACCGCATCCAATGAAATGAAATCTTTCCTGAAAGGAAGCAAAGCTGCTCACAGTACTCCCAATGTAGTCTCATCAGCATCTTGTGCAGCTGCAGTAAGACTTCCTGACTCCTGTATGTCAACCAACTTGAAATTAGATCAAACATTCCATTAACATTATCCCTGTTTGCTAGCTTTGTGTTTCCTGCGCAAGCTCCCTTCAGTTTTTGTTTTACAGCTTTCTGCAGCTTTTCCCTATTTAAATAATACTGATCTATTGTTTTCCTTCCAAAATGAACATGTTTATTTGTATTGGAGTGCTCATGGCAGATTTCATGTCTGCTTCACTTTAATTTCAATTTTCCATTTCTTTCCTCTCTCTCCATCCCTAAACCCAAGCCTGTCAAATGCTGGCCTCTCAAATTCTGGTGCTCATGATCTTGTTTCTGCTGTCACTACAAATCAGTCACTAACGTTTCTGAAGCTGATCAGTAATAAACTGGAAGGTTCAGGAGTGGAAATGTTGACACCAAACTGAAAAACGCAGGCAATAAGGGGTGGGGGGGGGGGAGAGAGAAAGAGAGAGAGAAGTACTGGGCATTCATTCATAACAACTGGGTGGCTACAGTTGTAGATTAATATTTGAGCCACATCATTTGCATCATTGGACCTGTCACTGTAAGAAAGAATGCCATTCAAACGGTGCCAGCTTCCTTACAAAGACCTGCAAAGTTTTATTTGTCTTCCTTCTCGCTGTCAATTTACACGTTTTGCTTTTAAGAAAATAATCCAATGCTGTCTTGAATGCCTGATTTGTATCGACCTCACCATGCCCACAGGCAGAACATTCCAGATTCTAGCCATTTAATGCAGAAAATAATTTCCATATGTTGCCATTGCTTCTTTTACCACTTACCTGAAATAAATACTTTCTGGTTCTCTATTCTTTCGCCAATGGGAATGCTTTTACCCATGTATTCTAAGTTAATGGATGCACTAAGTTCTGAAAATATTTTTGCTGTCTACTTAATTTTAGAATTGGTTACCTTCACTATGCACAGAATAATCAAGAAAATTGAAATATTCCTTTGAATTCAATCTGATGAGATTTAAGGAAAGTATTAATGTAACCTTTGACCTGGCCCTCAGTAATGACATTTCAAAGTTTTCTCCTGTTGGTAATGCAGACATTTTCTGCATTTAATTCAAATATTAACTCACCCTGATTTTAACATTTTTGAGGTTGGAGAACTAAAGCAGTTTGTTCTGTAAGTGGGACTAAGAGCTAAATATAAATCCTAGTACATGTTTCTATATCCTTGTGTACTTGATTGACACCACATCTGCATGTATCCCCAGTCCCTCCATCATCGATGCTCAGTAGCAGCAGTGTGAATTATCTACAAGATTCGCTGGAAAAGTTAATCAAAGATCCTTTGACAGTAGCTCTCAATCCGTGACCACTTCCATCTAGAAGGATAAGTGCAGCAGATACATAGGAGCACCACCCTTGAAAATTCTACTCGAAACCACTCACCATCCTGAGTTGGAAATATCACTGTCAGTGAGTGAAAATCCTGGAATTCCCTCCCTAAGATATTGTGGGTCAACCCACAATGGACAGTTAGACTGCGGCGATTCAAAAAGCTCATCCCCATGTTTTGAAGGTGACAACTGGGAATGAGCAATAAATGCTGGCCCAGCCAGCAATGCCAATTCCCATGACTGAAAACAGAGAAAAGCTCCATTGGGAATTGTGATTTATTGCTCTTGATGTCAGGGAAGGCACTGCTTGAGTTCTGATGGAATGGTCCCAGGCTTCTCATTGTCATCTATGTCAGTCAGGCCTGGGAACATTCCACCTGCTGCTTCTCTTCACTTTACTGGAACAGAATATCCCATATTTTCCAGTTATGTCTGTTTCAGAAATACTGCTGTTAATAAACTTTAGTTCTTGTTCTTTCTTTGTCTCCCCTAGGGTATGTGCTGCTGCCTTCTCAGAGCTTTGTGCTGAGAAACTTGCCCTTGCTTTCAGTACAAACCAGTCACTGATGGAGTTGTCCATCTCATTAAACATCTTCACCAACAATTCTGTCCCCTCATTTTTGCATGGTGTACAAACTGCACAGTCTGCAATGGATCAAGTGAGTGTTTATGAGCTGCTTTAGTATTAAAAATTCAATATAGATTATGTTCAATACACTTCTATATTTATTATTGAGCACTAACCCCAGTCTCTCCATTATTTACACGGTGTTTCCATCTCTTTAGTTTCTGTTTAATCTTCAATATGTTTCAGATTGTGAGGAAATGGAGTTCACTCCAAATGGGAAGTCGCTCCGATCCAGACCGAGAGGGACTGTGTGAATCTTGGAAGTTATAGCATCACTACTGTCGTTATTTGAATATTTTTCGCTGATTCTGCACCCCACCCCACCCTTCCTTCAACCGGCTGTGTTCAAGGTTGAAATTCTATTGACGATTTCCCAGTCTCCACTTGAGCTAAGGTCATCTCTCATTGTGAGGTCAGAGGGCCCAGTCATAGAGTCATTAGACTCAGGGACTCAGCACTCAGTGTGGCTTCTACAGGATATCTTTGCCTCATTGTGACCTGCTGGGGACATACATTGGCATCAAGGAGCCAGAGTTGGACTCTGTCTGGGCTGCAATGGAACAGTGACAGTTACACTCAATATTCGTGTGTCTGTGGGGTAGATTACTCCAGGTTCCTGCTCAGTACCTTACGCAGTAAGGAAGGTTTAGATTACTTACAGTAGTGGAAACAGGCCCTTCGGCCCAACAAGTCCACACCGACCCTCCGAAAAGCAACCCACCCAAACCTATTCCCCAACATTTAACCCTTCACCTAATACTACAGGCAATTTAGCATGGCCAATTCACCTAACCTGCACATTTTTGGACTGTGGGAGGAAATCGGAGCACCCGGAGGAAACCCATGCAGACACTGGGAGAACGTGCAAACTCCACACAGACAGTTCCCTGAGGTGGGAATTGAACCCGGGTCTATGGCGCTATGAGGCAGTAGTGCAAACCACTGTGCCGCCATGTGAATCTGTGTCAGAGTGAAAGGGGACTGTGCCTCTCACTTGAGATGGACTCCCCTTCCAATAACATCCACTCTCTGGATTCACTCAGAGTGACAGCTTTGTTTTGGATATTCCTCGAATTGGACTTCACAATCAAGCAGCTCCAGAGAGAGAGAAAACTAAAGGATAAGCTTGAGCATGGAACATTGAGCACAAAACCTCAGCTTCCTGGGTAACTGCAGGAGTAAATTCTCAGAGTGACAGAACGTTCCTATACTTTGTTAGGATGATCTCCTCACTCTGTTGCATTATGTTGAAGTATTTGCAGTATTGCTTTTTCTTTTGAAGAGAATATTCCATCAGTGATAGTATAGTGTCTGGAAATGGCAGAATCCAAGCATGAATGAGAACCAGATATTAAAACAAAACATTCTGATCACGCATTTTGTCAAAAGATGTGTGGTCTTAATACAGGAACCGGTTGTAAAAGACAACATGCCAGTGACAATCAGACAACCGTGCAGAATAAAAACTAAGAACTGTGGATGCTGTAAATAAGAAACAAAAATAGTAGTTGCTGGAAAAGTGCAGCAAGTCTGGCAGCATCTGTGGAGGGAAATCAGTTCTGACGATGGGTCACTCTACCCGAATCGTTCACACTGATTTCTCTCAACAAATGCTGCCAGACTTGCTGAGCTTTTCCGAAAATATTTAGTTTTGTTTCAGAAGACAATGCAGGCTCACTGAGCCTTCACTGGTGATGGTGTCTCTTACTGGAGCATTGCTTTACTTTCAGGGATTCACAACTTGTTTGATATTTGGTGTCTTAACCTATTTACAGATACAACGGATAACGGGTTGGCTGGCCAGACTAGAATTTTTGTCCAACCCTAATTGCTCAGAGTGTAATTAAGAGTTGCTGTGTATCTGAAGTCACATGCAGATAAGATGAGTTTCCTTCCCTGGGCGTCAATGAAACTGGTGGTTTTATTTTTCCTAAGAAACAATAATAGTTTCATGGTCATCATTAAACTCTCCATTCCAAGATTTTACTAAATTCCGATTCCATCATCTGCCATGTTAGGGTTTGAACCCAGATCTTAGAACATTACCTGGGTCACTGGATTCCTGACCAGTCATATCCATATCCTGTGAATAAAAAGAAATTGCCTTGCATATTGTGGTCCATGTGGGTATCAAGAATGCATGGGGGACAACGAAAGGGCTTCTGCTGAGAGAACCTGGCCAACGTTCGAGCCAGCACCATCATTCAATATGATGGCTGATCATCCAGTTTCAGTATCCCATTCCTGGTTTCTCTCCAAACGCCTTGATCTCTTTGGCCACAGGGCCATTTCCAGGTTCCTGAATATATATCTAATGACCTGTTCCCAACAGCTGTCTGTGGTAGAGAATTCCATAGGTTCAATGGCCACCCCCATTCTCCTAAATTCCAGTGAGTACAAACCCAGTTGTTCCAGTCTTTATTCATATGTCAGTCCTGCCATCCTTGAAATCAGTTTATTGAAGTTTTGCTTGACTCCCTCATTAGCGAGAATGTCCTTCCTCAGGTTAGGAGACCAAAATACTGCACACAGTACTCAAGCCATAGCCTCCCAAATGCTTTATATAACTGCAAGAAGACATCAGTCATCCTGTATCAAATCCTCTCGCTATGAAGGTCAGCATGCTGTGAGCTTTCCCCCACTTCCAGCACCTGCATGCCAGCAGTGACTGTTCCACAATAACACCCAGGTCTTGTTGGACTTCACCTTTTCCTAAACTGCCACCATTCAGATCATAATCTACCTTCCTGTCTTTGTCACAAAGTGGATAGACACGCAAATACAACATAATGCGGATAAATGTAAGTATGTACCCATTCAGCCAGCTATCCAAGTCACTCTGCAACTTCTCAGCATCTTCCTCATAACACACACTACCACTCAGTTTGTGCTGTCTGCAAATTTGAAGATGTTGCATTCAATTCTTTCGCTCACAGCATTAATGTGTATTGTGAACAGCTGGGGTCCCAGTACTGAACCCTATGGTACCTCACTGCCTATGACTCTGAGAAGTACCCACTTACTTCAACTCTTTGCTTCCTCTCTGTCAACCAGCTCTCTATCCACATCAAGTCACTACCTCTGATACCATGAGCCATAACTTTGCTTACTAATCTCTTGTGTGGAACCTTGTCAAAAGCCTTTCGAAAGCCCAAAGTCACAACGTCAACCCTTGTCGACCAGACACGTCCTCAAAAATTCCGAACAGTTTGTCAAGCATGATTTTCTTTCGTGATTCCATACTGACTAAGACCAATCCTGTCACTTCTTTCCAAATGCTTAGTTATCACGTCCTTAACATTTACTTCAGCATTTTCCACTCTTTTGATTTCTGGCTAACCAGCCTATAATTCCCCATTTTCTCACTCGGTCCTTTTTTTTTGAAAAGTAGTTACTGTTGTGGTTCTGTTCACTGAGCTGGGAATTTGTGTTGCAGACATTTCGTCCCCTGTCTTGGTGACATCTTCAGTGCTTGGGAGCCTCCTGTAATCTTTTCTGCGGCATTTGTAGTGGTTTGAATCTGCCGCTTCCAGCTGTCTGTTGCAGTGGTCGGTATATTGGGTCCAGGTCGATGCACTGAGGATGTCACCTAGACAGGGGACGAAACGTCTGCAACACAAATTCCCAGCTCAGCGAACAGAACCACAACAACGAGCACCTGAGCTACAAATCTTCTCCCAAACTTTGAGTACAGTTACATTTGCTCCCCTCCTGTCATAATCACAACAGTGTGAAAATAAGCCATTTGGCCCAATAAGTCCACACCGACCCTCTGAAGACTACTCCACCCAGACCCATTCCCCTACCCTATTACTTTGCATTTCCCTGACTAGCGCATCTAGCCTACCCATCTCAGAAAAATTTAGTATGGCCAATTCAACAAACCTGCACATTGTTCGACTGTGGGAGGAAACCAGACCACCCAAAAAACCTCACACAGACTATGTGCAAACAGTGTTTGATACTCGAATTGAATTCTTAATGCTGTGAAGCACCAATGCTACAACCAAGCCACTGTGATGTCTTTTAGAGCTCTTCCAGAGTCTACAGAATGCTGGAAAGTGATCACCAATGCATCCACTATTTCTCGGGCCACTTCCTTAAGGACATCCTTAAGGGTGGAGAGCACAAGGCAATGAGGATTTATTAGAATTTATTTGTTTCCATCAATTTACCCAATACCATATCAAAGATTCATGGAGTCCTTCAGCATGGAACCAGGTCCTTTGGCCCAAACTGATTCATGCTGACCAACACTAACCTCCACTAGTCTTCCAAACTAACTCCATTTCGCTGTTCTTTGCCCATATACGTCTAAATCTTTCCGATCCATGTATTTGACCAAAATATTGTTAATGTACCCGTTTCAAGCAATTCACCAGGAGCTCATTTCATCTTCGTACCACCGCCTGTGTAAAACCGTTTCCCCTCAGTTACCCTTTCGTTCTTTACCCACTAACTGATGCCCTCTAGTCCTCAATTCCACAACCCTGTTGAAAAGATTGAGTGCATTCAGCATTTCTGTGCCTCTCATGATCTTATACACTTCTATAAGGTCCATCCTCAGTTTCCTACACTCTGAAGAAAAAAAATGTCCTAGCTTGTCCAACCTCTCCTTAGAACTCAGACAATTGAATCCTGGCAACATCCTAGTACATTTCAGTTTAGTAACATCCTTCCTGCAGCAAGGTCATCAAAACTGAATGCAATACTCCCAAGAGCAGCCTCATCAACGTTTTGCAGAACTGCAACATAACTTCCCAACAGCTATATCCAGTCTGTAACTGTTGACGGTCAGTGTGCCAAATGCCGCCTTCACTGCCCTGTCTACCTGTGACTTCACTTTCAGAGAATTGTGCACCTGAACTACAAGGTTGCACTACACTCCTTAAAGCCCTAACATTCAGCATGAAACTCCTGTCTTAATTTGACTTTCCAAAATGCAAGACCTCAAACTTTGAATCGTAGAGATGTACAGCACAGCCATGCCGACAAAATATCCCAACCCAATCTAGTTCCACTTGCCAGCTCCGGGCCCATATCCCTCCAAATCCTTCCTATTTATGTACTCATCCAGATGCCTTTTAAATATTGCAATTGTACTAGCCTCCATCACTTCCTCTGGCAGTTCATTCAACATGCACCACCCTCTGTGTAAAAAAGTTGCCCCTTAGGTCTCTTTTTATCATTCCCCTCTCACCTTAAATCTACGATCTCTAGTTCTAGACTTCTCACCCTCAGGGAAAAGACCTTGTGTATTTACCCTATCCATGCCCTTCACGATTTTATAAACATCTATAAGGTCACACTTTAGCCTCCGAAGCTCTAGGGAAAACCGCCCCCGCCTATTTCAAATTCTCCATATCGCTCCAATCCGGGCAATGTCCTTGTAAGTCTTTTCTGAATCGTTTCAAGTTTCACAGTATCCTTCTGATAGAAAGTAGACCAGAACTGCACATAATACTCCAAAAGTGGCCGAACCAACGTCTGGTATATCTGCAAAATGACCTTCCAACTCCTATACTCAATACTCTGACTAACAAAGGAAAGCATACCAAACGCCTTCTTCACTATCCTATCTAACTGCGACTCTACTTTTAAGGAGCTATGCACCTGCACTCCAAAGTCTCTTTGTTCAGCAGCACTCTCTCAGACATTACTGTTAAGTGTATAAGTCCTGTTAAGATTTGCTTAGCCAAAATGCAACATTTCGCATTCATTGAAATTAAACTCCATCTGCCACTCCTCAGCCCATTGGCCCATTTGATCAAGATCCCGTTGTAATCTGAGGTACCCTTCTTTGCTGTCCACTACACTTCCAATTTTGGTATCATCTGCAAACTTACTAACTATACGTCCTATGTTGACATCCAAATTATTTATGTAAATGACAAAAAGTAGTGGACCCAGCACAGATCTTTGTAGCACTTTACTGGTCACAGACTTCAGTCTGAAAAAGAACTTTCCACCACCAGATCTTCTACCTTCAAGCCAGTTTTGTTTCCAAATGACTAGTTCTCCCTGTTTTCCATGAGATCTAACCTTGCTAACCAGTCACCCATGGGGAACCTTGTCAAACCCTGACTGAAGTCCAGATAGATCACGTCCACCACTTTGCCCTCATCAATCCTCTTTGTGACTTCTTCAAAAACCTCAAATAAGTTTGTGAGATATATTTTACATGCACAAAGACATGTTGACTATCCCTAATCAATCCTTGCCTTTCCAAATACATTTAAATCTTGTCCGTCAGGAATCCCTCCAACAACCTTCCTACCACTGAAGTGAAGCTCACCGCTCACTCTGGCTTATACTTACCATCTTTCTTAAATAGTGGTATCACGTTAGCCAACTCCAGTCTTACGGCACCTCACCTGTGACTATTGATAAGACAACGATCTCAGCAAGGGGCCCAGCAATCATTTCCCTAGCTTCCCATAGAGTTCTAGGGTACACCTGATTGGGTCCTGGGGATTTACTGATATATAGATTAAACTCTGTATGCCATTTTTCTGCTCACTTTTCCAGCTGATCGAGGTCTTGCTGCATTTTCTATAATCTTTCTCACTGTCCACGATACCACCTATTTTAGTGTCATCAACAAAACTGACTGCTCATGCCTTGTACACTCATCCAAATCACTGATATAGATAATAAACAGTAATGGATCCAGCAACCACTCCTGAAGGACTCCAATAGTCACAGGCCTGCAATTAGACAAGCATCCCTAGACTACTACCGTCTGCTTCCTACTGCAAAGCCAATTTGCCAGCTTGCCCAAGATTCCATGAGATCCAACCTTCCAGAACAGCCTACCATGTAGAACCTTATCAAAGGCCGTAAGGCTCTATTTCTGTTTCCCAGTTATTGTTTGACCTTTATGGGGATCACTTCAAAATTTCATCATCCCTTTGAATTCCATCTTATTCCCAATTTCCTGGAGGATCTCTTAGTGTGACATGATTCATTTACTCCGCTTCATGATGCAATGCTGGATCTGAAACAGGTACATGCCTAGTCAGTGAACAATGTTGTTGTTCCAACAAACCCTGACAAAAGCATTCCACAAACTCCATCCAGACTACGTCTTGCTGGTCACTTCATCAAAGAACTCTTAACAAATTTGTGAGGCCTGATCTCCCATCCACAAAGCCATGCTGACTGTTCCTAATCAAACCCTATCTTTTCAAATGCGTGTACATCTTATCCCTCGCAATTGTATCAAGTAATTCACCCACCATAGACGCTAGGTTTACTAGTCTATAATTCTGAGGATCTTTGTGCTCAGTAATTAGTAATTTTCTTTTTGTATTCCACCTAGAAATTAGAGAAAACATCTGTGCCATTTCCCTATTCTCCCATATCCCCAGGTTCGGAGGGAGGCTTTTGATTGGGGGAGGTCTCTGAGTCTATAAACCCCGCCCCTCCCCCAGGCTATTTACAGGAGCGCGCCCCCAAATCCAGCCGCAGGGGGGAATCCCATGCGCGCCCATTCGAACTCCCCGCCCTTGGCCACCAACCGCCGCACGTCGCGTCAGAACTACAATTCCCATTACACCCCGTAGGCCGATCCTCCACGATACCCAGCTAACCAGCCCTTGCTGCGCAGGCGCTCTCTACCAGGGCAGCATGGGTAATGTAGTTTACCAGTTTGTGTTGCGGGAATTGAGTTGCTGAGGGACATTGTGTGGAGAGAGAGAAACAGTTAATGTCGAGAGTCTGATCTAACTCTTGTTCAGAACTGGAAGGAACTGCTGGAAAATACTGGGGTTTGGATTGTAGAAGGAGGGGAACAGATGGTGAGAGTGCCCAGAGCTAAAGATATGGAGATACTGGTGTTGGACTGCGATGTGCAAAGTTAAAAATCACACAACATCAGGTTATCGTCCAACAATTTTAATTGGAAGCAGGATAAGTCATGGGGGACAGTGTTGAGCTGGAAGTTTGGAACTAGGGTGAGGTGGGGGAAGGGGAAATGAGGAAACTGTCGAAGTCCACATTGGTGCCTTGGGGTTGAAGTGTTCCGAGGCGGAAGATGAAGCGTTCTTCGTCCAGGCGCCTGGTGGTGAGGGAGCGGCGGTGAAGGAGGCCCAGGACCTCCATGGCCTCGGCAGAGTGGGAGGGGGAGTTGAAATGTTGGGCCACAGGGCGGTGTGGTTGATTGGTGCGGGTGTCCCGGAGATGTTCCCTAAAGCGCTCTGCTAGGAGGCGCCCAGTCTCCCCAATGTAGAGGAGACCGCATCGGGAGCAACGGATACAATAAATGATATTAGTGGATGTGCAGGTAAAACTCTAATGGATGTGCAAGGCTCCTTGAGGGCCTTAGATAGACGTGAGGGAGGAGGTGTGGGCACAGGTTTTACAGTTCCTGCAGTCACACTAGTTCCAAACTTGCAGCTCAGCACTGTCCTAATGACTTGTCCTACCTGCCTATTTCCTTTTTCACCTATCCACTCCACCCTCTCCACCCTGACCTATCACCTTCATTCGCTCCCCCACTCACCCATTGTACTCTATGCTACTTTCTCCCCACCCCCACTCTCCTCTAGCTGATCTCTCCACGCTTCAGGCTCACTGCCTTTATTCCTGATGAATGGCTTTTGCCCGAAATGTCAATTTCGCTGCTCCTTGGATGCTGCCTGAACTGCTGTGCTCTTCCAGCACCACTAATCCAGAATCTGGTTTCCAGCATCTGCAGTCATTGTTTTTACCACCTTAATTGGAAACACAATAGCTTTCGGAGTGTGCTTCCAATTAAACCTGTTGGACTATAACCTGGTGTTGTGTGATTTTTAACAGATTTTTAACAGAATGTGCCTTTTTGTTGAATATTTGAGGCCGTTCCTTCCCATGTTTGTCCCTGATCATTTGCAGCCAGACATGTCACTGTTTCCCTGTTTATCTCTCAGACTCAACTCATGGCACTCTGGTTCTGGTTCCCAGTTATTGTTTGTCCTTTATTGGGATCACTTTAAAACTTTTTCATCCCTCTAAATTCCATTTTATTCCTCCCTGCAGTATTCCCATTCTGCCTTTATGTTTGCAAAATGAGTAACGATTCTGCCCTTGAACCCTCAATTGATGTCATTGTCCCCCTGTTGGCCCATTCATTCTTTTGATTTGACCAGACACTTACATATTGCAAAACAACCATCTTGGCCAGATGAACCATGAACATCCAGCCACCTCTTGCGTCAATAGGGTTTGAATGCCAAGTGCAAAAGATAATTTAGATTGCAGTTGTATATTCCTTTCCTTCTGACCCATTTCATTTCTATAACCTGCTACCTGGTTTCAGACTGTCCTAAAGCAATACATTTTTGTTCATTGTTCAAACATTCGGTGGAAATAAGATGCCTCTGTATAAGAACTTGTCAGAAGGCAGTACTTCATCTGAAGAAATACTTTTATGTTGATCTCTCCAATGGAAGCATAACTTCCCTCATAAGATCAGCGATACTGTGCATTTTACTCAAAGGCATAACCCAGCTGACATCTGGCAAGTGGACAACCTGACAGTGAAGCATTGCCTCCCCCCAGCTCCTGATAATGTGACAGTCTGTATACGCTGTAGTCTGGTTAGCTTGCAGTTAAATCGAAAATTTTAAAGATTTCATCATTTGTAACAAATTTGAGTTCAAATCATGAGCAAAAGCCGGAAAGAGATCCAATCATGGAATACAGGGGAAGGTAAAGAGTGTTGTTAATTCAAGGAAGAGTTGTGCAAAGCTGATGTTGGGCTGTGGGGAGCGTTTTCTGGTGCAGTGGTAATGTGCTAAGTGTATAAAAAATATATAAAGGTGACGTTAAACACTGGGCCTTGGGACTCAGAACATTTTCTAATTCCGTAAAGCAGGGACTAACAAAATAATGCATGGAATTAAACTGGTGAGAGATATAAACATGTGTTTGAAACCACTTTCTATAGATAAAGCAAAACGTGCTCAGAAAAGTCAACTATGTGCACTCATTTGGCAGCAGAAGAAAATCTGCAATTGGGACAAAGTGAATAACAGAGAAAAAAAATGTTATTTTGGGTCTGTCTTCAGAGTTGAAAGTTTGCTAAGTTTCTCAACAATACAATAGAAGCAATACCCTCGTCAAAATCAGGAGATAAACGAATTGGTCATGAGCGAACAGAAGTAATACTGGAGAAAATAATCCTGGAATCTGAAAACCAATGTCTCATTATCGACTGCAGTCATCGTGCATAATCGTACATATGTTGCTGGTTATCTTTCCAAATTCTGTGATGTTGGTATGGCATCAACCTCAGTGAAATATCAGAATGCATTGTAAACGATGATGTAAGTGGACACTTAAAAATACAATGGTCTGATTGGATGGAGTCAACGCAAATTTATAAAGATAGACATTATTTCACAAACTCTGTTGAGTTTCCTCCTTGGAAGAATTAACTGGCAGAACGCTTACAATGTAAATAGGGAGGGTTTGGTATCCAATATGACAGAGAGCATGTAACTGTGGGTACCCAACTGGTTAGCATTCAGCAGTGTTTAATGGGCACCAAACAAATAATAGGAATACATCTGCCATCCTCGGGTTAACTTGTTGTGACCAGAATGCTTCCAAAAGGACCAGCCTTTTCACACCAACCAGTATGCATAGTTTAAATTTCATCATAAAAAGATAAGACATCAGAGTGGGAGTTAGGCTATTCAGCCCATCGAGTCCACTCCGCCATTCAATCATGGCTGATGGGCATTTCAACACCACTTACCCGCACTCTCCCCATCTCCCTTAATTCCTTGCAAGATTAAGAATTTACCAATCTCTGCCTGAAAGACTCATGCCGTCCCGGCCTCCACTGAGCTCCATGGCAGTGAATTACACAGGCCCACCACTCTCTGGCTGAAGAAATGTCTCATCATTTCCGTTCTAAAATGACCCCCTCTAACTCTAAGGCTGTGCCCACGAGTCCTACTACCCCTGTTTGATGGAAACAATTTCCCAGTGTCCACCCTTTCTAAGCCATGCATTATCTTGAGGTTTCTATTAGATCTCCCCTCAACCTTCTGAACTCGAACAAATACAATGCCAGGATCCTCAGCCGTTCATCGCATGTTAGGCCTGCCATTCCAGGGATCATCCGTGTGAATCTCTGCTGGACACGCTCCAGTGCCAGTATGTCTTGCCTGGGTGTGGGGCCCAAAACTGCACATAGTATTCTAAATGGGGCCTAAGCAGAGGTTTATAAAATCTTAGTAGCGCCTCACTGTTTTTAAATTCCTACTCTCTTGAAATAAATGACAACATTACATTTGCTTTCTTAACCATGGACTCAACTTGCGAGTCAATCTTTAGAGAATCCTGTACTAGTACTCCCGGATCCCAGTGTACATTGTCAGACAGCCAATCCTCAATCCATGACAGTAGCTCACCTCGAACACCACGGGCCCTCACCTTCCTCAGCAGCCTCTCGAAAGGCACCTTATCAGAGGCCTTTTGGAAGTCTCAGTAAATAACATCTACTGGGTTTCCCTGATCTAAACTACTTGTTACCTCTTCAAAGAATTCTAATAGATTTGCCAGGCATGACCTCCCCTTAACAAATCCATGCTGACTTGTTCTAATTCGACCCTGCACTTCCAAGAATTTAGAAATCTCATCCTTAACGATGGATTCTTGAATTTTACCTACAACCGAGGTTAGGCTAATCAACCTGTAATTTTCCATCTTTTGTCTCGATCCTTTCTTGAACAAGAGGGTAACAACAGCCATTTTCTAATCATCTGGGACTTTCCTTGACTCCAGTGATTTTTGAAAGATTACAACCATTGTTTCCGCTATTTCTTGAGCTACCTCCTTCAGAACCCTACGATGTAGCCCATTTTTAGAGCTTTTGGCTTATTGACTACAGAGGAACCTCGATTATCCAAATGCCAATTATCGGAAAATTAGTCTGCTCCCTTGTGGGCTCTCTCACAAGGTATTCCAAATGCCATCCTGTAAGCATTCCATGAATTCCCTTTCTTTGGATCCACTGGCAACATAATTCCCCCAGACCATCTACATATTGAAGCCCCTATGATCACCATGACCTTGCATTTCTGACACGCCCTATCTATTTCCTGGTACATCTTACATCCATGGACCTGACCACTGCTGGGAGGTCTGTTCATAAATCCCACTCTGTTTTATTTTGCCTTTGTGGTTACTCACCTCCATCCAGACAGACTCCACATCATCTCACCCTATGCCATTCAGTGCCACAGATTTAATTTCATTCTTAACGAACAAGGAACCCCACCCCCTCTGCCCACCTCACTGTCTTTTCGATAAGTTGTAAATCCTTGGATGTTTAATTACCATGTTTAAATGGAAGCTAGGGAACTTGGGGAAATTAATAGTGATGTCATAAAATCTATCCATATTACAGAGGAGGAGATGCTGGGCACCTTAACATCAATAAAGATAGATGTTTCCCCAGGACCTGATCAGGTAATTTCAGAAATGTTTAGGAAGCGAGAGAAGAGATTGCTGGGCACCTTTCTGAGATAGAGGATGGCGATAGAGGGTTATTTTCCTGAGATAGAGGATGGTAATAGAGGGTTATTTTCCTGAGAAAGAGAATGGTGATAGAGGGTTATTTTCCAGACTGGAGGCCTGTGACCAGGATCAGTTCAGGTTCCACTGCTTTTTGTCATTTATAAAAATGGTTTGGATGTGAATATAGGTTTGCAGATAGCAGCAAAATTGGTGGTGTGTTGAACAGTGAAGAAGGTTGTCTGACAGTACAACAGGACAATAGGCTGAGGAGTGGCAGATGGAATTTAATTGAGATGAATGTGATGTGTCGTATTCTGGTTAGGCAAACCAGGGCACGACTTATGCATGACCCCACCCCCCACCCTCCCCTCACCCTCCACCACTCTCGTAGCATGTTGCGGCCGCGACTCTGTTCCTCTTCCTCCTTGCGGTATGTCACGGCTGTCTTGCCGTTTCGGTCCATCCTCCCCCTCGCGGCGTCATCGGACCTGAAACATTAATTCAGATGTTTCTTCTCAGATGCTGCCAGATCTGCTGATCTTTTCCAGCAATTTCTGTTTTTGTCTCACACTGAGGCTAGCCTGATCTCCACGCCTCCAAGTAACTATACACTGACTGTAAGGAGTCTCACAGTGATCCTGGCCTGATCTTCACACCTCCCAGTAACTATACACTGACTGTAAAGGGTCTGACAGTGAACCTGCCCTCATCTGCACACCTCTGTGTAACTGTACTGTGTCTGTAAACAGTCTCACACTGAGTGTGGCCTCGGTTACACACCTCCAAGTCAGTATAATGTCAGTGTAAAACAGTCTCTCAGTGAAACTAGCCTCATTGACGCACCACCCAGTTACGATATGGTGACTGTAAACAGTCTCATTGAGAGTCTGGCCTCATCTGCACGCCATTCAGTTACTACATGGTGATTGTGAACAACCTAATACTGAGCTTGTCTTTTTCTTTTTAAATTTCAAAATTATATTTGATTCATCAAAAATATCTTTCTGTATATACATAGGCACAAATGGAATTTGGTCCTTTCCAGTTGCAATATCCTTTATTGTCACGTGATATGCAACAAAGAATATTCTATTCAAGTAAACAAACATTGGACTTTGGACGAACCAAAAACCCAAAAAAGGTCGCTTACACGTACGTCATTATATATATGGGAGACACTGGGAGGGTCCGATAACTGAACGGACCCCCATTTCCCTTCAGCAGGAAGATCTCAGACAATGGTCTTACCCCCACTGCACCTTGGCAGCAGTCGCCCCAAGCTGTAGTCCATCCCTCAGCACGTAGTCCTGGACATTAGGATGTGTCAGTCTGCAATACTCAGTCAGGGTCAACTCCTCACTCTGGAAGACCAACAAGTTCTAGGCAGACTAAAGAGCATCATTCACTGAGATGATGATCCTCCAGGCTCAGTCAACGTTTGTCCCAGAAACTATATGGTGACTGGAAACAGTCTCACCGTGAGCCTGTATTGTTCACCCTTCTACCAGTGTCTGTTGCCTGTTTCACAGTCAGCCTAGCCTCATCCTTACTTCCTTTGAGTCAATCCTTTGTGTCCCCTTCCAATTAGCCCCTGCGTTTGAGAATGCAGCCAGAGATCTCTCCAGGCCGCATTTCATTCTCCTCACTGTCTCAGTGTGCCCACGTATACCACTTGTCTTTCCCTTTCCCTCCTGACTAGTTTTTGTGAACCCCAACCCCCTCCCTGACCCCACCATCCAGCTGCAATGTTCGGGAACCCCCACAATGGACGCTGCCATTACTCTTCCAGCTCGTTCATATTTCTTCACAAAACAGAAACATAACTCATTGACAGGAATAAGTGGCGGGTGAATGAGATAAATCATACATCTGCAAGCAGATTGCTGTTCAATGGTGAGATTAACTTTATTTTATGTGTATAAATTAAAATCAAAAGAATCACGTGTAGTTCTGCATGCAACTCATTTCATTGAATACAGCTGTGCAAAGAAATGATATCTCTGCTGTTCAAACCATTCCAATAGTACAACATTGGAGAGAGAACATTTGGAAATGATACAGAAACTGCAGATCCATTAAAGGGAAATTGAAGGCATGCTCTGCACCAAAACTCTTAATCCATTTCACAAAGGAAATACTTCATTCAGGCGATTAAATCTGTCTTTACTGGTCTCCTTCCCATTACATTTTCTTCCACTCTATGGGTCACCTCAAATGTGTGACTCCATTTCCTTTCCAGTATGGCCTTACCCCTTCCTTTTTCCCGGGTATGTAACTGTTTCTCTTTAGTGTGTGCTTTATTTCCAGGGGAAATATGAATTCCAATGGTTGTGACCAGGACAGCCAGCTGGACCTCATAGAATATGAGTTCCCTGATTGGGGCTGTTAATCTGGACCAAGCAGGGAGCCCTGGCTGACAGATGAGAAGGGTCAATGTCAGAGATGCGGTCTCTGAATGAGGCAGTGATAAAGTCAAGGACAGTTCATGTGTAAATAGAGGGGGACCTGGAGAAGGCCACAAGCCTCAGTGCAGATTTCTTCACATCCATCTCCAGCACTGGGTTTAAACATTACTGCATACCCTTCCTTTTAGAGTCACAGGCATAGAGACACAGAGATATACAGCACGGAAACTGACCCTTCTGTCCAACACAGCCATGCCAACCAGCTATCCTAAATAAATCTAGTCCCATTTCCAGCATTTAGCTCATATTCTTCTAAACCCCTCTTAGTCACATACTCATTCAGATGCCTTTAAAGAGCAGTGAATATGATCTACATGAGCATCAGTCAGAGGTTAGTCAAGGTTCCTCTACTGCTCACCCGTAGACTGTTAGATCAAGGTTAGATCACATTGAACACAGGGTAAAAACAAGGACTGCAGATGCTGGAAACCAGAGTCTAGTTTTGAGTGGTGCTGGAAAAGCACAGCAGGTCCTCAGATGCTGCCTGAACTGTGTTGTTCCAGCACTACTCTAATCTAGACTCATATTGAATACAGTCTATTCATCCTCTCCCTATAGCTTAAACCCTGCAACCCTGGCAGCATCCTTGAAAATCTTTTCTGAACCTTTTCAAGTACAGTAGCGCCTCGACATACGAACAACCCCATTCACAAACAAATCCTGTTTACGAACAGGATTGTACGTAAAATCTTGCTTCAACGTACATACAAAATTCAAGGTACGAATGCAAAAAGCCCGTGTGCGACCATGTGGCTTCATTATTCTGCTTTGCTACGTGCTTGTTGAACGCAAAAGCTCTCGGGCCCCGCATGATCTCATTCAGTTCATCTTTGGCACGTGCGCTGTGAACGACCGTCCTAGCATTCTTATGCTATGCGAGCAATGGAAAAAATTGATTCAGTTCACGAACTGGGTCCCAGAATGGATTAAGTTCGTAAGTCGAGGCGCTACTGTACTGTTGTCCAACATCTCAGTTTCAGTAAAGCGTTTGATAAGATTATCTACGGTAGGCTATCACAGAAAATACGGAGGCATGGGATTGAGAGTGATCTAGTGGTTTGGATCATTAATTGGCTGGCTGGAAGAAGAGGGTGGTGGTTGATGGGAATTGTTTCATCCTGGAGTTCAGTTACTAGTGGTGTACTGCAAGGATCTGTTTTGGTGTCACTACTGTTTATCAGTTTTATAAATGACCTGCATGATGGCATAGAATGATGAGTTAGTACACTTGCAGATGCCCTTAAGGTTGGTGGAGTTGTGCCAAAGTATGTTGTAGATTACAGTGAGACATAGATAGGCTGCAGAGCTGGGCTGGGAAGTGGAAAATGGAGTTTAATGCAGAAAAGTGTGAGGTGATCCACTTTGGATTGAGTAACAGGAATACAGAGCAATGTGCTAATGGTAAAATACTTGGTAGTGTGGGTGAGGAGATAGATCTCGGTGTCCATGTTAGAGCCCTGAAAATTTCCACCCGGGTTAAAGGATTGTTAAGATGGCATATGATGTGTTAGGTTTTATTGGTAGAGGGATTGAGTTTTGGAGCCATGAAGTCATGTTGCAGCTGTACAAAACTCTGGTGTGGCCACACTTGGAGTTATTGTGCATAGTCCTGGTCATTGCATTATAGGAAGGATGTGGAAGCTTTGGAAAGGTTTTAAAGGAGATTTACCAGGATGTGGTCTGATACGGAGGGTAGGTCTTATGAAGAAAGCTTAGGGACTTAATGCTGTTTTCCTTAGAGAAAAAAAAGGTTAAAAGGTGACTTGACGGAGGCACACAAGATGATCAGAGGAATAAATAAGACAGACAGTGAGAACCTTTTTCTTCGGAAGGTGATTGCTAGCACGAGGGGGCATAGTTTAAACTGAGAGGGTGATACATATAGGACAGATATGAGAGATAGATTCTTTACTCAGAGAGTACAACGGGCATGCAATGCCTTGCCTACATCAGTACAGGACTCACTAACTTTAAGGGCATTTAAATGGTCACTGGATAAACATATGGATGATAATGGAATAGTGTAGGTTAGATGGGCTTCAGATTGATTTCACACGTCGGCAAAATATCGAGCCAGTACTGCGCTGAAATGTTCTAATGTTCTAACACACCCTATCTCTGTAAGCTTGTTCAGTCTCTCAAACATTTTGTATCTATGTTCTATCTCTGTCTGCAGTGAGCAGCAGGGTTGGAATAAGACTGATACTGAAAATTTGGGACCAGTATTGGGTTGCATTTGCAGATGTGTTGTTGGACAGGAAAAAGAGGTTGTGAATGGAATTGATTTTGACTGTGAGGGATTCTTGAATTTATTGAGTTGATAACTGACTTTTATTCTCTGATGACATCTCATTTGATTCATTGAATGTTAAGCAGAAAGGATATGTTGGTAAATTTGGATTTTTATATTGTTTTGAAATGTGATAGATGTATTTGAATACGCACTCCACCCATTTACAGAAATTCCCAAATCCCTTAGTATGTTAAGTCAATTCTTGGAGTCTGTTCGATGCAGTATTCTGGAGCGGAGCATTCTTTACACCTGATTGGGTATTCTATAGCACACCTTCTGACATGAAACCCGGTATTCTCTACTGCAGCCAGCTTTTCTCGGATTTCCTGGTGTCACCTCTGATCTGCATCGTGTGCAAATATTTTACTGAAGACAAAATACTTGTGAATGTCTGGTTCAGTCCATATGACCGGAAATGGGGATTTTTGCAAGGCATGGATGAACTGACAATTCCCCGTGTTACTGAAGCATTGATCTAGACATGGGCTGTAGGTGGTGTAGAGAATGATACAGCCCATTAGCTGGTTATTGTGCTGGGTTCTGTTATTCAGCAGAGTTTGGAAAAGCTGAGCTGCGGTGCGGTTCCCGTTGATCTGGGCGGGGTTCAGCAACTTACTTTCTGGGCAACTACTGCTGTTGTTCGGGAAGACAGCGAGGTAATTTCTACCTGGGTAGTTTTGGAAAAAGTTCACATCGGAGGTAATGAAAGGATGTGTTGATATGCTGGTGTTCAAGTCTATATATCTATTGGAGTTTCCGCACTGGGAAGCAGGTAAAGCCACCAGGAAGGCGAAGTGTTCTCTCCCATAATCAGATGCCCAGTGCCCAGCACCAAGCGGAAACTGAAATGGGTAAAGTCAGGGTGTGAGTCAAGGGACGGACTTCAGGTGAAACATTCTCTGTGATGACAATTCAAACTTGTGCATCATTGTGACAGGAGGTAAGAGGGCTTCAGAATATGAACAATTTCAGTAAATGGGGGAACACATGGAAGGTGCAAATGGGAAATTGTCCACGTCAATAGGAAATAAGATACATATTTGTAGAGTATTATTCAAATAGTGATTGAATGGAGCAATATTGGCGTCCATAAGGAGAGGAGGGATAGGCTGGGACATTTGTTCACTGGAATGTACGAGGTTTGAGGGGTGACCTTAGAGAGGTTGAAAAATCATGAGTGGCGGAGATGAGGTAAATAGCAACGGTCTTTTTCTGAAGATGGGGAGTTCATAACTGGAGGGCAGAGTGTTTAGGTGAGAGGAGAGAGATTTAAAAGGGACCTGAGGGGCAACATTGTTACACAGAGGGTAGTTCGTGTGTGGGTTGAACTGCCAGAGGAAGAGGGAGATGCATGTACAGTGACAGCATTTAAAAGACAATTGGACAGATACATGGATAGGAAATGTTCAGAGAGATATGGGCCAAATGCAGCACAATGGAACTAGGTTAATTTGGGAAACCTGATGAGTAGGGACACATTGCACCGAAGGGTCCGTTTCCATGCTGTATGAATCTATGGACGTCTTTTTCCAGAGGTCACTGAAATTCAAAATGAAGGTGCAGCTGGATAGCAACATGTTAGAAAGACAAACGGCATGTTGGCCTTCATTGGCTGTGGATTTCAGTACAACTTGAAAGCTTATACAGTTGGTGAGACCACAGCTGGAGTATTTTGTACATTGTTGATTCAAGTACCTATGGAAATTGATACCTACTGCGAGGGGATAGCAGTAAGGGTTTATCAGAATAATTGTTGCTGTACAAGGTTGGTCCTATGAGGAGTGTTGGGGTTGGGTGGGCCGGCATTCAGTGGATGGTATCAGAAGGTGAAGTCTCTCACTGATGTGTATAGGATTCTGACAGGGCTCAGGATGCAATGATGATGTTTCCCCGGCCTGGGAATCCAGAGAAAGGGGCCAGGGTCACAGCATATACACGGGACACCATTTCTGACTGAGATGCTGAGAAATGTCTTCACTCAGACAATGGTGACCATCTGGAGACCTCTACCGCAAAAGTCACTGTTTTTTTTTAAAGAAAGAAATATATTGATTTCCAGGAGCTAACAGTGTCAGTGGGTCTGAGAAAAGAACAGGTGATAAAGGATCAGCCAGAATCATATCGGAAGATGGAGCAGGGCTGATGGGAAGGTCACCCTTTGTTTCATTGCCCATTCTCTCCTATTCTTAGCATCTATTAACACATATTCAACTTTTCTTCTATCCTGGCCTGCTCTCCGTTATCTCCTTGTTTACCCAACCCTTTCGTATTTTATGGAACAGACCAAATGCCCTGAAGTCAGGGTGTGAGTCAAGGGACGGACTTCAGGTGAAACATTCTCTGTGCAGTGCCAGTGGGCCCTGTTTGAGATGTGTTACATGGAACAATGCCCATCATATTAAAGAAAAGGAATTCACATTTCAAATTCTTGCATGGGAAGGTCAATGTTGCTTCATTTTGTACCCCTATCTCAGTGTTGTAGTAAATTCTGGGATCTGTGTCAGGTTTAAAGACAGAGTGATGCGACAGAAAGCAGAACATTGCTACTTATTTTTATACAAAACCTCGTGCAATGAATCACAGAATGCCACAAGCCTTCTTGATAACTCACTGTACCTTCATCATAAGGTCCTTTGACTGATGCACTACTCGATGCTCCATGCCATACGTATTGATGGGAAACGTATTGCCATACGTTTCTAACAAAGAGAGATGGGGAGGGAGAAGGAGAGAGACAATGAAGGCTACAGGAGCAGTGAACTAGAACTGGAGGTAGAGAGAATCCTGGAAGAATTGGAAAACAGAAAATGTTTGGGAAATAAGGACAAGGTGTGGAGCAACTAGAAAGCAAGGGAACAGAAGAAAGGGACAGAGAGAAAACAAAGACTTGTGACTGACAGGAAATTGGAATAATAAGTGAAGGAGACGGAGGGAGACAAAGTGAAACTGAGAGGTGAGGCGATTCAGTAAACAGTAAAATGTTGCCTGTGCGTGGGATTTGAGCATTTTCTCCAAACCTCACTTCGATGTATTACACTGTCTCCTTTATTTCAGGGTCAGCGGATGCTATCAATTTCACTCTTAGTGATGTACAGCCCCCCTCCCCCCAACAGCTTTTTTTTAGATTACTTACAGTGTGGAAACAGGCCCTTCAGCCCAACAAGTCCACACCGACCCGGTCGGGGCGCAACCCACCCACATTTTCCCCTTCACCTAATACGACTGGCAATTTAGCAAGGCCAGATCACCGAACCTGTCCATCTTTGAGCTTTGGGAGAAAACCGTAGCACCCGGAGGGAACCCACGCAGACACTGGGAGAATGTGCAAACTCCAGTCAGTCGCCTGAGGCGGGAATTGAACCCAGGACTCTAGCGCTGTGAGGCAGCAGTGCTAACCATGCCCCCTGGTCAGGTAAGATCTGTTTCACTGACACTTACCATTTAAAAATGCCAGTCACGGCATGGTTATCCAGTACAGCCGCATCTGACATGGGGATTGTGAGCAGCACCAACAGGAAAAGGCAGAGTGTCCGCATTTTTCGGATTGGTCAGCACCCTTTAAAACTGGAAAGGATGAAAGAAAAACTTGTTCAATTCATAACTGCATTGGCAAGAGCGTGAAAGATATGCAGGGACACATATGTTGGCAAACAGAAACTGTCTCTATCGTCCTGGGTGGTGTTTGCCATTAATTAAGCAGAAGGTCTGGTTACCTCCCATGGGTACAATTTGCAGGTGAAGATTGGAGTTTCTTCCAGGAATTATGGAGTATAGCCAAACTTTCGGAATAGGTGCAACAGGCCCACAGCTCTCTTGGAGGAGATGTGTTCTCAGACTCCAAATACAACAGGACCTTGAAAATGTCCAAAACAATGTGCACTTATATGGAACCTTTAAAGGATCGAATCATCCCACAGGATATTGCACAGGTTCCCTGTATTATAGGAGAAAGTGAGGACTGCAGATGCTGGAGATCAGAGCTGAAAATGTGTTTCTGAAAAAGGGCAGCAGGCCAGGCAGCATCCAAGGAGCAGGAGAATCGACGTTTCGGGCATGAGCCCTTCTTCAGGAATCCTGATTCCTGAAGAAGGGCTCATGCCCGAAACGTCGATTCTCCTGCTCCTTGGATGCTGCCTGACGTTCCCACTGATCACAAACTGACTCTGGTGCAGGTCCAGTTAAGCACAACACATATCACCAATTTGGATGGGTGAATCAAGAATAAAATATCCAGGTTTGATGACAATTCAAACTTGTGCATCATTGTGACAGGAGGTAAGAGGGCTTCAGAATAATATGAACAATTTCAGTAAATTGGGGAACACATGGAAGGTGCAAATGGGAAATTGTCCACGTCAATGGGAAATAAGATACATATTTGTAGAGTATTATTCAAATAGTGATTGAATGGAGCAATATTGGCGTCCATAAGGAGAGGAGGGATAGGCTGGGACATTTGTTCACTGGAATGTACGAGGTTTGAGGGGTGACCTTAGAGAGGTTGAAAAATCATGAGCGGCGTAGATGAGGTAAATAGCAACGGTCTTTTTCTGAAGATGGGGAGTTCATAACTGGAGGGCAGCGTGTTTAGATGAGAGGAGAGAGATTTAAAAGGGACCTGAGGGGCAACATTGTTACACAGAGGGTAGTTCGTGTGTGGATTGAACTGCCAGAGGAAGAGGGAGATGCATGTACAGTGACAGCATTTAAAAGACAATTGGACAGATACATGGATAGGAAATGTTCAGAGAGATATGGGCCAAATGCAGCACAATGGAACTAGGTTAGTTTGGGAAACCTGATGAGTATGGACACATTGCACCGAAGGGTCCGTTTCCATGCTGTATGAATCTATGGACGTCTTTTTCCAGAGGTCACTGAAATTCAAAATGAAGGTGCAGCTGGATAGCAACATGTTAGAAAGACAAACGGCATGTTGGCCTTCATTGGCTGTGGATTTCAGTACAGCTTGAAAGCTTATACAGTTGGTGAGACCACAGCTGGAGTATTTTGTACATTGTTGATTCAAGTACCTATGGAAATTGATACCTACTGCGAGGGGACAGCAGTAAGGGTTTATCAGAATAATTGTTGCTGTACCAGGTTGGTCCTATGAGGAGTGTTGGGGTTGGGTGGGCCGGCATTCAGTGGATGGTATCAGAAGGTGAAGTCTCTCACTGATGTGTATAGGATTCTGACAGGGCTCAGGATGCAATGATGATGTTTCCCCGGCCTGGGAATCCAGAGAAAGGGGCCAGGGTCACAGCATATACACGGGACACCATTTCTGACTGAGATGCTGAGAAATGTCTTCACTCAGACAATGGTGACCATCTGGAGACCTCTACCGCAAAAGTCACTGTTTTTTTTTAAAGAAAGAAACATATTGATTTCCAGGAGCTAACAGTGTCAGTGGGTCTGAGAAAAGAACAGGTATGTGACTGCGTGATAAAGGATCAGCCAGAATCATATCGGAAGATGGAGCAGGGCTGATGGGAAGGTCACCCTTTGTTTCATTGCCCATTCTCTCCTATTCCTAGCATCTATTATCACATATTCAACTTTTCTTCTATCCTGGCCTGCTCTCCGTTATCTCCTTGTTTACCCAGCCCTTTCGTATTTTATGGAACAGACCAAATGCCCTGAAGACTATCAAGGAGATAGCCTAGACCGTAACTGTTGTCTTATTTTAAGGCTAGTTTAAGGTGCTTCATTCCGGATTTGAGTGGTCAATCTCATCGGATTTAAGCAAAAGACACTTCGTTCTTAACCACAGTTAGAAAAACTGCAAAACAAAAAAAATGCTCATTTTAATTCTGTCGAAATACTTAACAAAATAATGTATTATTTAACTAATACTCATCAGCGTCCTAGCACAGCAACATCACATAAATGCAGCCTTGGACAAGGCAAATCAAGCAGATTCTAGTCCAGGAGAAGGAACAGTAACAGCAGGAATCTGGCAGCAGGGAGAGAGGGACACCTGTATCTGGCAGCTTCAATTCCAAAACCCCCAACTTCAACAACTGAAAGCAACCCCTAAAATCCGGGGTCTGTGCATGAGGCTCATTCATGCTTCTGTCCTTTCCCTTAAACTGTGACACTGCCCTCACTTTCACAAGGTCGTTGTGTCCTCGGGTTTTTTTTAAGAGACGTCTTAAAGGCAGAGGTGTTGATGGGTCTGGAAAGAGCCGAGTTTAACAACGGCTGGGAAGTGGCCAGTTCTCTCAGCTCAGGGTTTTTTTTTCGAGTTTGTTTAGCAGGCAGTCTGAAGATGATGGATTCCAGGGAAGATTGAAAACTTCGGCAGATGATTCCTGATTGCCTTTCTCTCTGAAATCGCTTTGGAAGTTATTCCTTCCTCTCTGTAAGAAGCTGTGCTGCAATTTACCTTTTTGCCAAGGGGTGTGTTAACGAAGTGTTGCTGTACTGGACTAGTTACCTAGTAGGAGTTACTGTATTGTGTCGGTTAATGTTTTCCATAGTTCGGTTATTTTAAATTCCGTTTTGTTTAGTTTGTGTTTCAACTGTAGGATTTAAATAAATTCTGTTTTGCTTAAAGCTCAGTTATTTGAGCAATTGCTTTTCACCGGGAATATCCACTTCACATCTGCCTTTAAAACAGGATGAAGTTAGGGTCTCGGCTACCTTCTTAAAACATTTTGAGGAGTTCTGGCCTGGTCTGTAACAAAATAAAAGCTACTTACTCTGCTTTCCATGGAGAAGACATCCCACCCTCGTGTTTACAACACATCTCTTGAAAAGAAACAGAACAGAACCAATCCCTCTTAAATGCGCATGTTATCACACACATCTCTCTCTCTCTCTCTCTCCCTCTGGGCTTCATCTCCATCTATCCAATCAGATCTCCCCTTTCTCCCCGCAGCACACCCAACCCATTCTTCACCATAAATACCCCTTATTCCCTGCTGCTATCAGTTCTGATGAAGGGTCAACAGATTGGAAGCATTAACTCTGGTTTCTTCCCACAAATGCTGCCATTAATTCACGATTCACCATATTCATTACAAAGGTGGTTAGGGGTGGATAATAAAGGTTGATTTAGCCAGTGAATACACCAAAGTGCAAAAGCTGAGGTTTTTCCACTGCTACCTCAGAGGTTCGAAAACTGCACTTCCCTCCAGACACCGTACTATCTCTGAGCACAGATACTTCCAAAGTGCAAATCCAAGCATATGCTTCTGCCTCCTGGAACACAATGTCCAGATAATCACCCCCTCAATGAGACATCAGAATGATCGAAGTTCAGACTCCATTACATTAGCACAGAGCTGATGTTCCTTGACCTGCAGGCATTTTCTCTGAGTGTTGTTGGTATCGATCACACTGGTGTGCACCACCCTACCCACAATACAGCTGGAAAATATCATTTACCATCTATCCAAATATTGTGCTTGAAGAATTAGAATTAATTGGTTCAAACAGGACCTTTTCCACACTCCTCTTACATTACCTTGTGAAACCCAGTAATTATAAATATAATGTTATGCCTTCAGCAACCTGCTTCAGATAGAGAGAGACAAATGGGCTGGGTGGTGGTGGTGGTGGGTGGGGGGGGGGGGGGGGGGGAGTGAGGGGAAGAGAGAGAGGCGGGCTGACAGAGTGAGAGAGAAAACCAGACAGACGTAGAGAAACAGTGAGAGAAAGAGACACAGACACAGACAATGAGAGAAACAGTTTGTGTGTGTGTGTGACAGAGAGAGACAGACAATCAAAGATGCAGAGTGGGAAAGAAGAACAGAGAGAGAAGAGGTGAGACAGAGACAGTGGCAGACAGAAAAAACGAAGTCTGAGAGGCAGAGAAGGAAAGAGTGAGAAAGGGAGTGAGAGACAGATAGAGACAAAGAATATGTGTGCGAGAGAGGAAGTTAGTGTGCGACTAAGAGGCAGAAAGAGAGAAAGAGACAGTGAGGGCGCTAGAGGAAGAGAGAGAGGCAGAAAAAAGAAAGAGTGAGAGAGACATAGATGGTGAAAGGACAAGAAATACAGACAGAGAGAGCGACAGCAAGAAATCAAAAATGTGAGAGAGAGACTGTGAGAGAGAGGTAATGACAGAGAGAGTGAGAGATAGAGCGAGTCAGAGACAGAGTAGAAACAGAGAGAGATACAGAAGGAGAGAAAGTTAGAGAGACATGGGGGGTGGGGGCTGAAGGAAGAATGAGGAACTGAAAGAGTCAGAGAGAGAGAGAGACAGTGAAAGACATGAGAGAGAGGGGAAGGAAGAATGAGGAACAGAAAGAGTCAGTGAGAGAGGGAGAGAGAGACAGCATGAGTGTCAAAGAGAGATAACCTGAGGGAGAAAGCAAGACAGTGTGAGGGAGGGTTCGTGACAGAGACAGTGAGAGATTCAGAGAGAGTGGGAGACTGTGACAGAGAGAGAGTCACTGAGAGAGAAAGACAGTGGGAGAGATACAGTGAGGGAGAGAGAGGGAGACAGAGAATGAGGAAGTTAGAGTTAGTTAGACAGAGAGAGGGAGAGTTACTGCGGCTGAAAGAGTGAGAGGGAAAGAAAGCACAAGAGAGAGAGAAACAATGAGAGAGACACAGAAAGAATGAGAAAGAGGGACAGAGTGAGATCAATAGTGTGAGAGAGAGACAGTTTAAGACAGAGACAGTTTAAAAGAGAGAGAGAGAGAGAAGAGACATACTGAAGGACAGAGAGAGAGGAATTCAGAAGCAGAGTACACAGGGACATATGAGAGAGAGAGCGGGGGAACGAGCAAGAAAAAGGAACAGAGAGAGATTGTGAGAGAGATTAATTGAGGGAGACAACAAAACAGTGAGAGAGAAGAGTGACAGAGACAGTGAGAGCGAGAGAGAGACATTGAGAGAGAAAGATACAGTGGGAGAGGAAGAGAAAGAGCGTAAGAAATAGACAGACAGAGTGTGAGAGAGGGAGAATCAGTGAAAGAGAATGAGATAGACGGAGAGAGGCACTGAGACAGAAAGAGCAAGACAGGGAGAGGGAGAATGACAGCGAGAGAGAGGCAGAGTGGGAGACAGTGAGAGAGAAAAAGAGAGAGAGCCAAGTGAAGAGAAACAGACAGAGAGGCATAAAAACTTTTCACCAACCTGAACCACCTCTTCTCTGAACCAGTTAATGACTCTGCCCTTCAGCCCTCAATTTATGTCACTGTCCCTGTTGGGCCACTCCTTCTTTAGAGTCAGCCAGACATTTACATCTTGCAAAACAATCATGTTGACCAAATGAACCACTGCACGTCTACCCAAATCTTATGTCAACGGGTGTAGAATGCAAAGTGTAAAAACAATTTGATTCCATTTGCATGTTCCCTTGCTTCAAACCAATTTAATGCCAATACTCTGGTGGCTGGTTCCAAACTCTCCTCAAGGTGAGACATTGATTCAACAACCATTGCTTTGGGTGGTCTGGTGGCTTAGTGGTGAGCACTGCTGACTTACAGTGCTAGGGACCCGGGTTTGATCCCAACTTCGGGTAACTGTCTGTGTGGAGTTTGCACATTCTTCCCATGTCTGTGTGAGTTTCCTCCCATAGTCCAAAGATGTACAGATTAGGGTGGATTGGCCATGCCTACAGCGTCCAGGGATGTGGAAGCTCGGTGAGGTAGCCAGGGGGAATGGGCTGGGTGTAGGTCAGGCACTGTTTGGTGTGTCAGTGTGGGCTCAGTAGTTAGCACTGCTACCTCATAGTGCCAGGGACCTGGGTTCGATCCCAGCCTCGGGCAACTGGAGTTTGTACATTCTCCCTGTGTCTGTGTGGGCTTCCTCCGGGTGCTCTGGTTTTTTCCCACAACCCAAAGACGTGCTTGCCAGGTGAATTGGCCATGCTATGTTACCCATACAGTCATTGATTAGATTAGATTACTTACAGTGTGGAAACAGGCCCTTCGACCCAACAAGTCCACACCGACCCGCCGAAGCGCACCCACCCAGACCCATTCCCCTACACCTAACACTACGGGCAATTTAGCATGGCCAATTCACCTAACTTGCACATTTTTGGACTATGGGAGGAAACCAGAGCACCGGGAGGAAACCCACGCAGACACGGGGAGAATGAGTAAACTCCACACAGACAGTCGCCTGAGGCAGGAATTGAACCCAGGTCTCTGGCGCTGAGGCAGCAGTGCTAACCACTGTGTCACCATGCCGCCCACATTCAACATTCGACTGGGTGGATTGCTCTTTAGAGGGTTGGTATGGACTTATTGGGCCGAAGGGCCTGTCTCCCTATCGAAGGGGATCTGATCTCATCTAATAACCAACCATTCATGTGTGTGTTTAATTAAATAAACTTTACCTGTATTTTTTTAATGAGGCAAATAGCCTTGCATGCAATACTTACTGTCAGAAGCAAGTACTTCATCTGAACATAGAACATAGAAGGATACAGCGCAGTACAGGCCCTTCGGCCCTCGATGTTGCGCCGACCGAATCCTACCTAACCTATACTAGCCCAATAACTTCCAAATGCCTATCCAATGCCCGCTTAAATGACCATAAAGAAGGAGAGTTCACCACTGATACGGGCAGGGCATTCCATGAACTCACAACCCGCTGTGTGAAGAATCTACCCCTAACATCTGTCCTATACCTACCACCCCTTAATTTAAAGCTATGTCCCCTAGTAACACCTGACTCCATTAGCGGTAAAAGGTTCTTAGTATCTACCCTATCTAAACCCCTAATCATCTTATACACTTCCATCAGATCTCCCCTAAACCTTCTCTTCTCCAATGAGAACAGCCCCAAGTGCCTCAGCCTTTCCTCATAAGATTTTCCTACCATTCCAGGCAACATCCTGGTAAACCTCCTCTGCACTCGTTCTAAAGCTTCCACATCCTTCCTATAGTATGGCGACCAAAACTGCACACAATACTCCAGATGAGGCCTCACCAGAGTCTTATACAACTGCAACATGACCTCAGGACTCCGGAACTCAATTCCTCTGCCAATAAAGCCCAGTACACCATATGCCTTCCTCACAGCACTATTTACCTGGGTGGCAACTTTCAGAGATCTGTGTACATGGACACCAAGATCCCTCTGCTCATCCACACTACCAAGTAGCCTACCATTAGCCCAGTAATCCATCATCTTGTTATTCCTACCAAAGTGAACGACTTCGCACTTAGCTACATTGAATTCCATTTGCCACATTTCCGCCCAGCTCTGCAACTTATCTATATCCCGCTGTAACCTACCACTTCCTTCCTCACTATCCACAACTCCACCGACTTTTGTGTCATCCGCAAACTTGCTTACCCAGCTTTCAAGTCCTTCCTCTAGATCATTTATAAGGATAACAAAAAGCAATGGTCCCAAAACAGATCCTTGTGGTACACCGCTAGTAACTGCGCTCCAAGATGAACATAATCCATCAACTACTAGCCTCTGTCTCCTTCCAGCCAGCCAATTCCTAATCCAAACCTCTAATGTATCCTCAATGCCATACCTCCGAAGTTTTAGCATTAGCCTACCATGGGGAACCTTATCGAACGCCTTACTAAAATCCATATACACAACATCTACTGCTTTACCCTCATCCACTTCCTTAGTCACCTTCTCAAAGAACTCTTCCCTGCATATTTCCAGGGCATCCATTCTAATTATTTGTGATTCCATATTCACATCAGCAACAGTGTCCTGTTCCTGAGTGAATACTGATGAAAAGTACTGATTTAATGTCTCTCCAATCTCCTCCGCCTCCACACACAACTTCCCACTACTATCCTTGACTGGACCGATACCTACCCTAGTCATCCTTTTATTCTTGACATACCTATAGAAAGCCTTTGGGTTTTCCCTAATCCTACCAGCTAAAGACTTTTCATGTCCCCTTCTCGCTTCTCTTAGCTCCCTCTTTAGCTCCTTCCTGGCTACCTTATAACTCTCAATCGCCCCTACTGAACCTTCACGCCTCATCTTTACATATGCCACCTTCTTCCCTTTCACAAGGGACTCCAATTCCTTACTAAACCACGGCTGCCTCACAAGGCCCTTTACACCATGCCTGACTGGTACATACCTATCGAGGACACGCAGTAGCTGCTCCTTGAACAATCCCCACATCTCATTAGTGTTCTTCTCTTGAAGCCTGTTTTTCCAATCCACACATCCTAAGTCATGCCTCACTGCATCATAATTTCCCTGCCCCCAGCTATAGCTCTTGCCCTGCGGCGCACGATTATCCCTCTCCATCACTAAAGTAAAAGTCACCGAGTTGTGGTCACTGTCCCCGAAGTGCTCACCTACCTCCAAGTCTAACACCTGGCCTGGTTCATTACCTAGAACCAAATCCAATATAGCCTCCCCTCTTGTTGGCCTGTCGACATATTGTGTCAGGAAACCCTCCTGCACACATTGTGCAAACACCGACCCATCTAATGAACTCGAGCTATAGCTCTCCCAGTCAATATCTGGGAAGTTAAAGTCCCCCATAACAACCACCCTGCTACCTTCACTCTTTTCCTGAATCATCCTCTACTTCTCTAGGACTATTAGGAGGCCTGTAGAAAACACCTAACAGGGTGACCTCACCTTTCCTATTTCTAACCTCAGCCCAAACTACCTCAGATGGCAAGTCCTCTTCCATCGTCCATTCCACTGCTGTGATACTGTCTTTGACAAGTAATGCCACGCCTCCCCCTTTTTTACCCCCATGTCTGATCCTACTAAAACATTTGAACCCTGGAACGTGCAACAGCCATTCTTGTCCCTGTTCTACCCACGTCTCTGTAATGGCCACAACATCGAAGTCCCAGGTACCAACCCACGCTGCAAGTTCACCTACCTTATTCCTTATACTTCTGGCATTGAAGTATACACACTTCAATCCACCTTTCTGGTTACAGGCACCCTCCTTCGAGATCGCTGCATTATTCCTAACCTCCCTACACTCAAGGTCCTGTACCCTAAAGCTACAGTCCTGGTTCCCATGCCCCCGCGGTGTTAGTTTAAACCCTCCCAAAGAGCACTAGCAAACCTCCCCCCAAGGATACTGGTGCCCCTCAGGTTCAGGTGTAGCCCATCCTTTTTATAGAGGTCCCACCTTCCCCAGAAAGGACCCCAGTTGTCCAGAAACCGGAATCCCTCCCTCCTGCACCATCGCTGTAGCCACGCATTTAACTGCTCTCTCTCCCTATTCCTCGACTCTCTATCACGTGGCACGGGTAACAAACCAGAGACTACAACTCTGTTTGTTCTAACTCTGAGCTTCCAACCTAGCTCCCTGAAAGCCTGTCTGACATCCTCACCCTTCTTCCTATCTATATCGTTGGTGCCAACGTGGACCACGATCTGGGGCTGCTCCCCCTCCCCCTTAAGGACCCGGAAAACACGATCAGCGACATCACGTACCCTTGCACCTGGGAGGCAACATACCAAACGTGAGTCCCTGTCGCCCCCACAAAACCGTCTGTCTGTACCCCTCACTATCGAGTCCCCAAGAACTATTGCTCTACCTTTCTCCACCCTACCCTTCTGAGCAACGGGGCCAGGCTCCGTGCCAGAGGCCTGAACCTCGTTGCTTGCCCCTGGTAAGTCATCCCCCCCAACAAGTATCCAAAACGGTATACTTGTTCTTGAGGGGAATGACGGCAGGGGGTCCCTGCACTGGCTTCCTCCTCCCACTCCCCCTCACTGTCACCCTTCTATCTTGAACTTTCGGAGTAACTACTTGCCTAAAGCTCCGATCTATGACCTCCTCTGCCTCCCGAATGATCCGCAGTTCATCCAACTCCAGCTCCAGTTCCCTAACACGGGTTTGGAGGAGCTGGAGATGGGTGCACTTCTTGCAAGTGTACTCAGCAGGGACGCTAATGGCTTCCCTCACCTGAAGAAATATTTTCATATTGATCTCTCCACTAGCAGCATACCCTTCCCTCATAAGATCGGTGATAATGTACACTTTACTCAAGGACACAACCCAGCTGACATCTGGCAAGTGGACAACCTGACAGTGAAGCATTGCCTCCCCACTGCTCCTGATAATGTGACAGTCTGTATACTCTGTAGTCTGGGTCGCTTGCAATTAAATCAAAGATTTAACTGTTTCATCATTTGTAACAAATTTAAATTCCAATCATGAGCAAAATCTCAACAAGATTAACTCTTGGAATACAGGGAAACGTAAAGATTGTTGTTAATTAAAGGAAGACGGGTATAACGATGATGTTGGGGAAGGGGTGACATTAGATTAGATTACTTACAGTGTGGAAACAGGCCCTTCGGCCCAACAAGTCACACCGACCCGCCGAAGCGCAACCCACCCATACCCCTACATTTATCCCTTACCTAACACTACGGACAATTTAGCATGGCCAATTCACCTAACCTGCACATTTTTGGACTGTGGGAGGAAACCGGAGCACCCGGAAGAAACCCACGCAGACACGGGGAGAATGTGCAAACTCCACACAGTCAGTCGTGGGAATGAACAAGGTGCTTTTAAAATTGGGGATTCAGAATATCTTTTTAAATTCAGTACAGTCGGACTAAAAAAATGCATTGAGAGAAAACAACATCAAATTAAACCAGTGAGAGAGATGAAAATGTTTGAAAAAGCTTTCTACAGGTGAAGCAAAACATGATCAGAACACACAAATATGTACCGGCTCACTGCAACCAATATTCTGAGGATTTTGAATGTTGATCTTCAGATTCTGGGATTATATTAATTTTCCAGTACTACTTCTTTTCACTCATGACCAATTCAGCGATCTGCTCATTTTCACTAGGACATTGCTTGTATTGCATTATTGAGAAGTGGAGTGAATGTTCCTCTCTGAAGACAGACCCAAAATATCATCTTTATTTCTCTGTTATTCACACCGTCCCAATTGCAGGTTTCCTGCCTCTGCCAGTTGTCTTTTCTGATCACCATTTGCTTTATCTTGAGAAAGCTATTTCAAACACATGTTTTTTGTCGCTCACTAGTTTAATTTCATGTGGTTTCTCTCTCAATGCATTATTTTGTTAATCCTGCTTTCCTGAATTCGAAAGTGATTCGAATCCACAGGCGCAGGCTTTAACGTCAGTTTTTATGTACAATGTTTTTAAAAATTAACCTTTTTAGAATCAACCTGTTCAGAGATGTTAACACACACGCCTCTGGAGCATGGGTAGGGACACCACCACTGTACCACAAAACATCCATCCCACCCAACATCAGCTTTATGCCCGTCTTCCTTTAATTAACAACAATCTTTAACTTCCCCTGGATTCCATGATCAGATATTGTTGAGCTGTTTTCTCATGATTGGAATTTAAATTTGTTATAAATGATGCAACAGTTATAATCTTTGATTTCATTGCTAGCTACGCAGACTACAGAGTATACAGACTGTCACATTATCAGGAGCAGTGGGGAGGCATTGCTTCACTGTCAGGTTGGCCACTTGCCAGATGTCAGCTGGGTTGTGTCTTTGAGTAAAGTGTGCATTATCGCTGATCAGATGAAGTATTCCTTTCGGACTGCATCCTTGTACACAAAACCCTATTTCACTCATTTTTTAAAAAGTAGTTTATTTAGTTAAAAACACACATTGAATTGTTGGATAGTGAATAAATATCTTGCCTCGAGGAGAGTCTGGAACCAGCCACGAGAATGTCGTCATCAAATGGGTCCGAAGCAAGGGATCATGCAAATAGGATTGGATTGTATTTGCATTTTACATTCTATCATTGGTGACTTAAGAGATGGTTTAAATGTGCTGTGGCTCCTTTGGCCAAGAGTTTGTTTTGCAAGTTGTACTTACTTGGAAGAAGGCAAATTTTGATAGTGTTTGGCAAGAACATTCAATAGTTGATTGGGAGCAGATACTTGCACGTAAAGGAACAGCTACAAAAACAGGAAGCCATCAAAAATGAGATAATCACAGTACAGAAACAAGGTGAAATACAGGGCTGGTAGGTGTAAGGTGCAGTAAACATTCCCAATAGATACCCTGGACAAAAACTCTCTGAACTTGGGACATGAGTTTGTGGAATTCACATTTAAACTAAGAGTCGCTGCGACAGATAAGGCAATATGCAAGCTCAGGGACAAGCAGTCTGGAACAGAGGTAAGATAAAGGAAGGCCCCGACAAATGCCTCAGCTCAAAGACAATAAAGGAGAAAGTGAGGACTGCAGATACAGGCGATCAGAGTCGAAATGTGTGGCACTGGAAACACACAGCAGGTCAGGCAGTACCTGGATTTGGCAGTGGAGGGGTCCCAGCACCTGCATGTCCTTGGCAGAGTGAGAGGGGGAGTTGAAATGTTCAGCCACTGGGCAGTGGGGTTTGTTTGTGCGTGTGTCCCAGAGATGTTCCCTGAAATGATCGAGTGCAACAGACACCGCAGATGAGGTGTGTGGATGTGCAGGAAAATCTCTGCTGGATGTGGAAGAATCCTTTGGGGCCTTTGTTGGAGGTGAGGGGGATGCTGTGGATGCAGGCTTTCCACCTCTTGCAAGTGGAGGGGAGTATGGGTTAGTGGGAAGTGTGGACCTAACCAGGGAATCACGGAGGGAAAAGTCTCTGTGGACCGCTTCCATATTCTCTCCGTAACTCCCTGGTGAGGTCCATGACCCCCACTAACCCCCTTCTCCACTCCCGGCACCTTGCCCTGCCACAGCACGAAGTGTAGAACTTGCACCTACACCTCCCTGCTCACTCTGTCCAGGGCCCCAAAGGATCCTTTCACATCCCGCAGAGATTTTCCTGCACATCCAATCACCTCATCTACTGTGTCTGTTGCTCTTGATAGTGTCTCCTCTACAATGGGGAGACAGGACGCCAACTTGAGGAACGTTTCAGGGAAAATTACTGGGACACATGCACCAAATAACCCCACCGCCCTGTGGCTGACCACTTCAACACACAGCATTAACATCGACTTCACCACTTTCCTCATCTCCCCTCCACTCCACCTCTTGCCAGAACCAAACCTCCAACTCAGCACCACCCTCTTGAACTGTCCTACCTGTCCATCTTCCTCTCCACCTATCCACTCCACCCTCTGCTCCGACCTATCATCATCATCCCCTCACCTTCACCCACCTATCACCTTCCCAGCTACCTTCCCCCAGCCCCACTCCCACCGTCATATTCATCTCTCAGACCCCTTCCCCCAGCCCCATATTCCTGTTGAGGGGATTATGCCTGAAACATCGACTCTCTTGCTCCACGGAAGCTGCCTGAACTGCTGTGCTTTCCCAGCAACACACTCTAAAAGACAATGAGCACCAGTCTGCAAAGCAAACAACAGAGACATTCTGCAATTTACAAAATTACATAACTATTCACCTTGTAATCATTTGCTCAGACTCAGAGATCCTGAACACTCCACACCTTTGCAAACCTGTTTGTCTTGAACGGGAAGGCTATCACACTATCAGCAACACCTTAACCTGCACCCCTTGAAGAGAAATAATGGACGTTCAAAACTATGGTATACACCCACTGGCTTTAATTGGAGAACCATTCACACTCATCGAATACTCAGGAAGCTCATTCAGCTCCGAGAGGAGGAACAGCAGCTCGGTGATCCAATGCAGATTTGGCAGGAAACACGGGAAACCTCCAGCAGGTATAACTGGGGAACCCTAATCTCTGGGGTTTGTTCAGTAGGAGGTCCGGCCAGCATCAAGGGAATCAGTTACAGCCAGTCACAGACTCAGGAAAAGAGAGAAAGGGTGGGCTACAGGGCTGACAGTGCAGCGCAGTCCCCAGGGAAGGGAAGTATGAGAGGATCCCGGGATTCGTGTTTGCTCTCTGTCACTTTCTCTCTCCTTTCCCCTGTCATTCAGTAATTAACAGCTCTCTGTAATTCAAACCCCATTGTACCAAGTCAAGGCTGCAAGGGTTAACTGGGGAGTTAACAGCAGTCAGATAAGTCTCGTTTCACTTGATGCATCGCACTGTTTTTTTTCAAAATATTCATTTACTTGTCAATGTTTTAATAAAATCAGAATTTTATTTGCCTCTGAAGCATCTCCATACCGTGTTTTTCACTGCACCATGTCTCACCACATAAGTCCATTGTCAAAACTAGGGAGCTGTTGGATAATAAACTGACCTTCACTTCCTAGATAGGGGCAGGGGGTGCTGGGGGACAGGAGAAGGTAAGGCTTTAGTCACGAAAAAGAAGGCAGCATACATCAGGAATAGACAGCAGGGATTGAGTGAATCCCTTGAAGAGTATAAAGGCAGTGCAAGTATATTTAAGAGGGAATTCAGGAGGGCAAAAAGGGAACATGGGATAGCTTTGCCAATCGGGTTAAGAAGAATCCAAAAGGATTTTTTACACATACATTCAGAACAAAGAAGTAACGAGGGAGAGAATAGGGCTCCGTAAGATCAGCCTATGTGTGGAATTGCAGGAGATGGGGGAGATACTAAAAGAATATTTTGCTTCCATGTTCACGTCGGAAAAGGATATGAAAACCAGAGAATTGAAGAAATAAATGGCAACATCTTGAACAATGTCCACCTTACAGAGGGAGGAGGAGCTGGATATCTTAAATCACGGAAAGGATGAAGAACACCTGGAACCTGATCTGGTGTACCCGAGAAATCTGTGGGAAGCTAGAGAAGTAATTTCTAGGCCATTTGCTGAGATACTCGTTTCATCGATAACCACAGGTGAGGTGGCGGAAGACTGGAGGTTGGCTAACGTGGATGGGAAAGATGGGAAGGAAAATCCAGGGAATTCTCGACTGGTGAGCCTGAAATCAGTGGTGGGAAGGTTTTTGGCGGGAATCCTGAGGGACAGCTCTACATGAATTTGGAAAGGCAAGGACTGATTCGGGATAGGCAATATGGCTTTGTGCATGGGAATTCGTGTCTCACTGACCTGAGTTTTTGAAGAATTGTTGAAGAGGATTGATGAAAGCAGAACGGTGGTCTTAATCTATATGGACTTCCGTATGGCACTTGACAAGGTTCCTCATGGTAGCCTGTTTAGTGGGGTTAGATCATGTGGAATACAGGGAGAACTAGCCATTTTGATGTGGAATTGGCTCAAAGGGAGGAGACAGAGGGTGTTGGTTATTTTTCAGTATGGAGGCCCATGGCCAGTGTTGTCCCACTGGGTTCTGTCAGTTATGCAAATGACTTGGATGTGAACATAGTTCCTAAGTTGCGGATGATACTAAAGTTGGAGGCGCAGTGGACGGGGAAGAAGCTTTCCCTCAGAGTACAATGGGATCTCGATCAGATGGGCCAGCGGGCTGAGCAGCGGCAGATGGATTTAATTTAGATAAATGTGAGGTGCTGCATTTTGGGATGGTAAATCAGGGCAGGACCTACACAGTTAATGGTAAGGTCCAGGGGAATGTTGCTGAACAAAGAGACCTTGAAGTGCAGGTTCCTTGATAGTGGAGTTGCAGATAGATAGGATAGTGAATAATGCGTTAGGTATGCTTTCCTATATTGGTCAGAACAGTGCGTATAGGAGTTGGAAGGCCATGTTCTGGCTGTATAGGACATTGGTTCGGCCATGTTTGGAATACTGTGTTCACTTCCAATCTTCCTGCTGTATGCTGTGAAATTTGAAAGGTCTCAGAAACGATTTATGAGGATGTTGCCAGGGTTGGAGGGTTTGAGCCATAGGAAGAGGCTAAATAGACTGGGGCTATTTTCCCTGGAGCACCGGAGGCTCAGGCGTGACCTACAGAAGTTTATAAAATTATGAGGGATATAGACAGGGTGAAGAGCTAAAGACTTTTCCCCCGTGTTGGGGGGACTTCAGAACTGGAGCACGTAGGTTTAAGGAGAGGGGAAAGATAGAAGGAGCAACTTCTTCACGCAGATGTGTTGCATGTATGGATGAGCTGCCAGGGGAAGTAGTGGATGCTTATACAGTTACATTGAAAAGGCTGAAAATGTGTTGCTGGAAAAGGGCAGCAGGTCAGGCAGCATCCAAGGAGCAGGATAATCGACATTTCTAGTATGAACCCTTCTTCAGGAAAAGGCATTGAAAAGGCACCTTAATGGGTATGTCAATAGGAAGAGTTTGGAGGGGTATGGGTGAAATACGAGCAAATGGGACAGGAGTAATTGAGAATATTTGGTCTTAATGGATGTGTTGGACCATAGGGTCTGTATCTGTACTGAACAGCTCCATGACACTGTGACTCTATTTAGAGCATTGCACGGCAACGAGGCCAGTCCTATCCTTCCCAACACCGGGGACAGGTAGAACCTCAGTACATGGTGACCCTGTGTACCAAGGGTCTACACACAGCTTGATGCAGCCGCACACAAAGGGAGGCATCAGGGTGAGGGCGATGTTGGGTATGTTCGCATACTACACTCGCATGGCACCTGCCCCATCCATTGTGCATTTGCCATGTTGTGGCCCCTTCTAAAAACCCAAAACTTGATTCTTCACCAATTCACATGTGGTCCCCTCACATGCTCCTGATCACATTCCCCAATTTGAAACCATCCACCCACCCAGGGGACTACCGTTGGGATGAAAGAGCAACTGGGTGATAATAAGAGCACATCTGCAGGCTTTCGAGATTGAGATGCTGTTACCGCCACCTTTGTTTGGCATTATCTCCGTCTCTCTTCCTGTGATGTGCTATCTCTGCTTCGTACTGTCTCTCTCTCTCTCTGTCCCTCTTTCTTTCTCACTGTGTCAATGTCTCCCTTTCTATTTCCTCTTCAGTTTGCTGAGTAAAACACTCACTGCCTGCATCCATGGCAGTGCCCATGCAATGGTAGCCCAGCACTACAGTAACAGCCGGCCCGAGAATCTGATTACTTTCTCCCCTGCGATGCTGTTACAGTGTTAACTGTTGCTCCAGAAACCAACTAATCTCAAACGTCTCTCGCTATACACACACATCATAATAGTGATTAGCTTAGAGCATGGATCAGTACCTGGTGCTATGATGTTGTGGCCATAACAGAGGCGTGGTTTCTCAGGGGCAGGATTAGTTGCTGGATGTTCTGGGGTTTAGAGCATGTAAAAAGAATAGGGTGGATGGAAAAATGATGAGGGGGTGTAGCACTACTAATCAGAGAGGGTATCACAGGTACAGAAGTTACCTTTGTCGAGGAGGGTCTGCCTACAGAGTCAGTATGGAAATTAGGAACAGTAAGGGAGCAGTCACCTCATTCGGGGTTTACTACAGGCCTCCCAATAGCAACAGGGAGATTAAAAAAACATAGGTGGGCAGAATTTGGAAAAGTGGGAATGTAGTAGGATTGTAGTAATGGGTGACTTTAACTTCCCCAATATTGATTGGAACCTCCTTTGAGCAGATAGTTTGGAAGGAGCTGTTTTTCTAAGGTGAATTCAGGAGGGTTTCATAACTCAATACGTTGACAGGCCGACGAGGGGAGAGACCATTTTGGACTTGGTGCTCGGCAATAGCTGGGGCAGGTGTCAGATCTTGCGGTGGGATAGCATTTTGGTGATAGTGACCACAACTGCCTCATGTTCTCACAGGCACAGTGTTTCTGTCCCTAACTCCAGTGGGAATGGAGTGTAAGGCAGTGGAATGTTCCTCGTACAGAATGTGGAAAATAAGGGTCACCACTAGTGTCCCTGCTGACGACATTTGTGGGAAGTGCACCCAACACCAGCTCCTTGAAAACCGTGTTAGGGAACTGGAGTTGGATGAACTTTGGATCATTCGGGAGGCAGAGGGGGTAATTGACAGGAATTACAGATAGGCAGTCACTCCCGAGATAAAAGAAAAAGACAGATGGGTAACAGTTAGGGGACAGAAAGGGAGCAGGCAGGCAGTTCTGGGATCCCCTGTGGCCATTCTCCTCAACAATAAGTACACCGTTTTGGATACTGTTGAGGGGGGATGACTTACCAGGGAAAAGCAGTGGGGCACCTGCTGCTCAGAAGGGAAGGGGGAAGAGGAGCAGAGCAGTCATTATTGGGGCCTCGATAGTTAGGGGGACAGATAGGAGGTTCTGTGGGGACGAGAGGGACTCACAGTTGGCGTGTTGCCTCCCGAGTGCCACGGTCCGTGATGTCTCTGATCGTGTTTTTGGGATCCTTTGGAGGGGTGGGGGGGGGGGGGGAAGGGAAGGGAGAGCAGCCCCAAGTCGTGGTCTATATTGGCACCAACAAAAAAGGACGGAAGAGAGATTGGGACTTGAGGCAGAAATTCAGGGAACTAGGATGGAAGCTTAGAGCTAGGACAGAGTTGTTTTCTCTGGTTTGCTGCCCGTGCCTTGTGCTAGTGAGGTGAGGAATAGGGAGAAAAAGGAGTTGAACATGTGGCTACACGGATGGTGCAGGAGGGAGAGTTTCTAGTTTTTTGATAATTGGAGCTCTTTCTGGGGTAGGTGGGACCTCGACAAGCAGGATGGTCTTCATCTAAACCAGAGGTGTACCAATATCCTAGGTGGGAAATTCACTAAAGCAATTAAGGTGGATTTAAACTAGGGGGATGGGAACCAAAATTGTAGGACAGGTACAGAAGAGGATGAGAGTAGGGAGTTCCCAAATCAAGTATTTGACACTCGCAAGCGAGAACCTGATTTGAAGTGTGTGTACTTCAACGCGAGGAGCATCCAAAATAAAGTTGGTGAACTGGCAGTGTGGGTTGGGACCTGGGACTTCGATGTTGTGGCCATGATGGAGACATGGATAGAACAGGGACAGGAATGGCTGTTGCAGGTCCCAGGATTCAGAAGTTTCAGTAAGAACAGAGAAGATGTTAAAAGAGGGGGAGGTGTGGCATTGTTGATCAGGGACAATATTACAGTTGTAGAAAGGATGTTTGGGAACTCGTTAACTGAGGTAGTACGGGCTGAGGTTAGAAACATAAAAGTCACCATTCTATAGGCCGCCGAATAGTCCCAGAGATGTATCGGAAAGGAGAGCAAAGATGATTCTCGATAGGAGTGTGTGAGGCAGGGTAGTGTCATGGGGGACTTCAACTATCCAACTATTGACTGGGATCACGACAGTACGAGTACTATAGATGGGTCAGTTTTTGTCCAGTGTGTGCAGGAGGGCTTCCTGACACAGTATATGGACAGGCCTACAAGGGGCAAAGCCACTTTAGATTTAGTACTGGGTAACGAGCCTGGCCAGGTGTTAGATTTGAAAGTAGATGAGCACTTTGGAGACACGATGGCACAGTGGTATGGGCGGCACGGTGGCACATTTGTGCATGTTAGGTGAATTGGCCATGCTAAATTGCCCGTAGTGTTAGGTTAGGGGTAAATGTAGATGGGTGGGTTGCGGTTCGGCGTGGACTTGTTGGGCCGAAGGGCCTGTTTCCATACTGTAAGTAATCTAATCTAATCCAATCTAATTCTGTCAGGTTTACTTTAGTGATGGAAAGGGGTAGGTTTATTCCACCGAGCAAGAGTTACAGATGGGGGAAGGGAAATTACGATGCAATTGGGAAAGATTTAGGAAGCATAGAGTGGGGAAGGAAACTGCAGGAGATGAGCACATTAAAAATGTGGAGCTTATTCAAGGAAAAGCTCCTGTGTGTCCTAGATAAGAATGTACTTGTCAGGCAGGGAGGAAGATATAGAACGCGTGAGCGGTGGTTTACTAAGGAATTAAAATCCCTGGTCAAGAAGAAGAAGACTTATGTTAGGACAAATTGTGAAAACTCAGTTAGGGCGCTGGAGGGCTACAAGGAAGTCAGGAAAGTCCTAAAAAGAGAGCTCAGAAGAGCCAGGAGGGGACATGAGATGTTGTTGGCGGATAGGTTCAGGGTTAACCCTAAGGCTTTCCATAGGTATGTCAGGAAAAAAAGAATGATGAGAGTTTAATTAGGGCCAATCAAGGATAATAGTGGGAAGTTGTGTGTGGAGTCAGAGCAGATAGGGGAAGCACTAAATAAATATTTTTTCCACAGTGTTCACTATAGAAAATGAAATTGTTGGTGAGCAAGATACAGAGATATTGCATCCAGAATAGAAGAGATTGAGGTTCACAAGGAAAAGGTATTAGAAGTACTCCACAGTGTGAAAATAGACAAGTCCCCTGGGCTGGATGGGATCTATCCTAGGATCCTCTGGGAAGCAAGGGAAGAGATTGTCGAGCCTTTGGCATTGATCTTCAAATCATCATTATCTACAGGAATAGTGTCTGAGCACTGGAGGATAGCAAATATGATTCCCTTGTTCAAAAAGGGAAGTAGAGACAACCCTGGTAATTACAGACCAGTGAGTCTCCCTTCAGTTGTTGGTAAAGTGTTGGAAAAGGTTATAAGAGATAGGATTTATAACCATCTAGAAAAGAATAATCTGATCAGGGACAGTCAGCACGGTTTTGTGAAGAGTAGGTCGTGCCTAACGAATCTCATTGAGTTTTTTGACAAAGTGACCAAACAGGTAGATGGGAGTAGATGGTAGATGGATTTCAGCAAGGCGTTCAATAAGGTTCCCCACAGTAGGCTATTATACAAATGCAGAGGAATGGGATTGTGGGAGACATAGCAGTTTGGATCAATAATTGGCTTGCTGAAAGAAAACAGAGGGTTGTCATTGATGGAACATGTTCATCTTGGTGTCCAATTACTGGCGGTATACCACAAGGGTCGGTGGTGGGTCCACTGCTGTTTGTCATTTTTATAAACGACCTGAAAGAGGGCTTAGAAGGGCGTGTTAGTAACTTTCAGGACGACACTAAGGTCAGTGGAGTTGTGGATAGTGACGAAGGATGTAGTAGGTTGCAGAGAGACATAGATCGGATGCAGAGCTGGGCTGAGAGCTGGCAAATGTAGTTTAATGTGGACAAGTGTTGGTGATACACTTTGGACGGAGTAATCGAAATGCAAAGTACTGAGCTAATGGTAGAATTCTTGGGAGTGCAGATGAGCAGAGAGATCTCAGTGTCCATGTACACAGATCCCTGAAAGTTGCCACGCAGATTGACAGGATTGTTAAAAGGCATACAGTGTTTTGGTCTTTAATAGAGGGATTGAGTTCCAGAACCAGGAGGTTATGCCGCAGATGTACAAAGCTCTGGTACGGCAACAATTGGAGTATTGTGTACAGTTCTGGTCACCGCATTTTAAGAAGGATGTGGAATTTTTGGAAAGGGTGCAGAGGAGATTTACTCGGACGTTGCCTGGTATGGAGACAATGTCTTACGAGGAAAGGCTGAGGGCCTTGAAGCTGTTCTCGTTAGATGGAAGGATGAGAGGTGACGTAGTAGAGACATACAAGATAATCAGCGGGTTAGATAGGGTGGACAGGAAGAGCCTTTTTCCAAGTAGGGGGACGGCAAACTCGAGGGGACACAACTTTAAAGTGAGGGGAGATAGTTATCAGACAGATATCAGAGGTAGTTTCTTTAGTCAGACAGTAGCAAGGGTATGGAATGCTTCGCCAAGTTTAAGTGCATTTAAGTCGTCATTGGACAGGCAAATGGACGTACATGGAAGAGTGTAGGTGGGATGGGCTTCAGATTAGTATGCCGGTGGTGCAACTTTGAGATCCGAAGGGCCTGTACTGCTCTGTAATGTTCAACGTTCTAATTCACTCTGCTTTTGCTACACTCTCAGGCAACACATTCCATACCCTAACCTCTCGATTTACCCAACCTCCCCCACACAAAATCAAGCTACTTTATTGAGACTTGGTGGGTGGCATTAGATTGTCTTCATATGGTCTTAACCTCTTTAATTCGCTTTAATTCTGCTGCGCAATGCTCTGACAATCAGACACGTTTTAGTGACCACTCAAGTTCAGAAGAGGCTGAACGGTGAGAACAAGGACAGGATCGCAGGGATCCAGAGATGGAAAGCTGACGGATGTCTGTGATTTTGCTCTTCAACAAATCTGAGAGCTCTGTCTTCCTGTGTTCAATCAACGTTTTATATTTCTTACGTTTTGTCATTCATGGATTTAATCTGGATGATTACCTACCTATTCCATATGACTTCAGTGCAGTTGGTTTCATGCTGCAAAACCTAAGTTGTTGCACAAACACATTGTTGTTTAGGTATGCAGCAAATTTCAGAAATGCAGTAAAATAACTGAATCCATGAATTCCTTACATTATGAACAAATACAACACCTCAGTGTAGCCCACAGGAGGATGCCATTGTTTCCAGACTATGAAATTAGTATTTTTAATTCATTTGTGGGATGTCAGTATCACTGGCTGGGCCCAGCATTTATTACCCATCACTAGCTGCTTTTTGAGAACGTAGCACTGAGCTGCCTTCTTGAATTGCTGTAGCCCATGGACTGTACATAGACCCACAACGTTGTTAGGGAGGGAATTCCAGGATTTTGATGCAGCAACACAAAAGACGACGTAATATATTTCCAAGTCAAGAGGGTGAGAGGGTTGGAAGGAAACTTGCAATGGGTGGTGCTCCCACGTATCTGCTGCACCTGCACTTCTAGATGGAAATGGTTGTGGGTTTGGAAGGTGCTGACTGAAGAACTTGGGTGAGTCTCTGCAGTGCATCATGCAGATGGTACACTACTGCTATTGATAGTCGGTGTTGGAAGGAATGAATGTTTGTGGATGTGGTGTCAATCAAACAGGCTGGTGTCAAGCTTCGAGTGTTTGTTGTAGCTGCACTAATCCAGGCAAGTGCAGGATATTTCATCACATCCCGACACAGAATCCTTATACCAGTGCAAGGAGAGAGTTTAACTTGGAAACCTGTGGATTCTCCATCATGGACAATTCCTTTGGATTGTGCTTAAGAAATGGAATTTCCTGCTAAATAATTCCTCTCAGCTTGGAACCCTCCGTAAGTCTCCTTTAAAATCAAATTCTTCTGAGTGTTCTGATAAAATTAAATAGAATAGTTAATCAGAAAATGTTTCACTATTAAATACATGGTCTCACTTCTCAGTAACATAACATCAGATCCAATGCTTATGTCACAAACAGTTATATCAACTGTTTCAACTTAGGAAATTGTGGCAGCCAATTACATGAAATTATCGTCACCTACTTCCCGAATATATGAGTGTCTGGGCTCTCTATTTTTCAGCATCAAACTTCCCAATTCCAATGAGCTGTTACTCCAATGTAGTCTTATCGGAAATTTCCTGTCATGTGGTGAAGAGTGAAAATAGCGCAACAATACTCCCTTGTGTTGAAAGTGATATGCCCTCTGCTGGCAGCCCCACACCACTGCACATGGGTGTTGGAGGGTGAAAACTCTCAAGGATTCAGTCAGAGATGGAGAGAGGGAGAGCATCAGGTCACAGCACCATCCAAACAATCAGCACAAACAATAAAGAAATACACTCAGAGACAAACACGGAGACATACACACAAGGCTGGTATACAGAGGGTTACAATTGGGCTTGAGGTCCCTTGTTGTGGAACATGCATATATGGAGAAATGTTGTGCTCCCTCTGCAATGTGGAAATGATTTGTCTTTGCACAATATTCCTGACATTAAAAAGAGTGCACCAGACCTGAAAGGTTAACTATTGAGTTTTCTTCACAAATGCTGCCAGACTTGCTGAGCTTTTCCAGCACCTTCTCTTTTTGCTTCTGATTTATAACATCGGCAATACTTTCAGTTTTTATTTTGCAATGTCAGAGAACACAGACTTTGATATTTTCTCCCAAACAAAATCTGCTGTTTGCGAATTGATGTGGAATGTCCAGTGGAGGGTGGCATTTTATCATTTTAAACTCAAGGTGGATAGACAGAGAAAAAGTGAGGACAAACAGGATTCAGTCCCAAGACAACAGAGACAGCATTGCACAGAGATACTGATATGGAGATACACACAGATGAAGAAGAGACAGCGAGAAAGGGAGAGTGTGAGAAAAAGACAGACAGGGAGAAATGACACAAAGAGAAAGAGTGAGAGGATGGAGAAACAGGGTCAGAGAGAGAAGGACAGACAAAGAGAAGGAGAGAGAGAAAGACAGATAGAGACGGAGAGAGAGAGAACGATCGACAGGGTGGGAGAAAGGACAAGAGACTGGGAGAAAGAAGGACAGAAATTGAGAGAGACAACGTAAACTCCAACAGACACAAAAAGGAGTTAAGACATGGTCAGATTGAAGGGATAATACTCACTATTCCATTGTTCCCAGCTCTCTCGATAGTTTCTCACACGCATTCTCACCTCAGGTTTGCTTCTGCCTGGAAATGTATCAGCATGTCTCCATATTTGTCATAGAGTCATATTTGTACAGCACAGGAACAGACCCTTTGATCTAACTCGCCCATGGCGACCAGATATCCTAAATTAATCTTGTCCTATTGGCCAGCACTTGGCCTATGTCCCTCCGAATCTATCCTGTTCGTATTCCCATCCAGATGCCTTTTAAATGTCATTTGTATCTGCCTCCATCATTCCCTCTGGTAGCTTGTTCAATACACACACCATCCTCTGCATGACAGAGCTGCCCCTTCAGTTCCTTATAAATCTTTTTCATTTCAACTTGAGCCTGTGTCTGAGTTTGAACTACCCTGCCTTGGGGAAAACAAGTTTGTTATTCATCGTGTCCTTAGAAAATCACTCATGATTTTCTAAACCATTATGAAGTCATCCATCAGCCTCCGATGCTCCAGGGAAAATTACCCCAGCCTATTCAGCCTCCTCCCTACACCGCAAACATTCCAAACCTCGTAATACCCTTGTAAATCTTTCAGAAACCTTTCATTTTTCACAACATCCGTTCCTATAGCAGGGAGATGAGAATTGCATGCAATGGACGAATCAATTTCATATACAGCCACAAAATAACCTCCCAACTCCTTATATCGCCAAAATATCTGGCCCCAAATTTTCACTCCCCTCCCAAAATTTATGCCCTATCTCAAAATATTTTGCACTCCCAAATATTTGCCTCACTATGTATGCCCCCCACCCCCATCCCGTGAATGGTTTACTACCACAAATATTGTGCTGAGCCTGATTCCCTGCGGCCAGAGGTAAAGGAGACTGTGTGCACTGACTGCTTTAAGGCACAGCAAGATCCCAATGCCAGAATTACAGAAGCTTCACCTCACAATGGGTGTCCTTTGGGCTCCTTATTAAATGTCCTGGTCCTGTCCATTTCCCCAGGATTTGCCACAGTATGGCCCCATTGAGTATTCTTCCTGTGGAGACCACGTCTCGGCCCTGTCTCACACTCTGTGTCCTGTGCTCTCCTCTTCCAATTGTCTCTCTCCCTCTTACAACAGCCCCTCCCTCTCGCCTCCCTCCTCACCCTCCCCCAAATGTCACCATCGAGCAGCACTCCACTCAGTTTCTTCAGCCCTATCCCTGCTGACCACTCTCTCCCTCAGGAACTCAGGGGCATGGTAACTGCCCCCTCTCACCTTCCCCTCGAAGACTCACCACCCCTCAGTCTCTGCACCACATCCTCCAGCTAACTCACCATTTGACTGACCAAATTAATTCAAATCAAGATCCCCGTCTGCAGTCATCCTGAGCACACTCTCAAAGAGAATGTTACTTCGTACCCCTTCTTCTCCACCGCCCCAGTTTGGATAACAATGTGTGTAAAACCTGGGTGAGATTGGAGGGAAAGGTGGATCCCACTGAATCAAGGTAAAATGGATGGCTGGAAAATGGAAAGCCTTCAAAAATGAGATAACAAGGTTCCAGAGACAGTATACGGCGTTTCGGGCATAAGCCCTTCATCAGGAAGCACGAAACGTCGAATTTCCTGTTCCTTGGATGCTGCCTGACCTGCTGCGCTTTTCCAGCAACACATTTTCAGCTCTGATCTCCAGCATCTGCAGACCTCACTTTCTCCTCCAGAGACAGTATATTCCTGTTTGAGTGAAAGGAAAAGCTAGTAGACGTAGGGAATGCTGGATGATGAGAGAAATTGATGTTTTGGTTAAGAAAAAGAAGGAAACATATGTGAGGGATAGACAGGAGAAATCAGGTGAATCTTTAGAAGAGTAGAAAGGCAGTAGGAGTATACTTAAGAAGGAAATCAGGAGGACAAAAAGGGGACATGAGATAGCTTTGGCAAATAGTGCCAAGGATAATCCAAAGGGTTCTTATAAACACATTAAGGGCAAAAGAGTAAATGGGGAGAGAATATGGCCCCTCAAAGATCAGCAAAGCAGCCTATGTGTGGAACCGCAGGAGATGGCGGAAGATATTAGACATGTATTTTGCATCAGTTTTTACTGTGGAGAATGGCATGGAAGATACAGAATGTAAGGAAATAGATGGTGACATCTTGAAAATTGCCCACATTAAAGAGGAGGAGGTGCTGGATGTCTTGAAATGTATAAAATTGGTAAATCCCAGGACCTGATCAGGTGTATCGTAGAACTCTGTGAAAAGCTAGGGACGCGATTGCTGGGCCCCTTGCTGAGTGAGGTACCACAAGACTGGAGGTTGGCTAACGCGGTGCCACTGTTTTAGCAAGGTGGTAAGGAAAAGCCAGGGAACTATAGACCTGTGTGACTGACATCAGTGCTGGGCAAGTTGTTGTCCTGAGGGAAAGGACTTACATGCATTTGGAAAGGCAAGGACTGATTAGGGATAGTCGGCATGGCTTTGTGCATAGGAAATCATGTCTCATGAACTCGATAGAGTTTATTGAAGTAACAAAGAGGATTGATGAGGACAGAGTGATGGACATGATCTATATGTACTTCTGTAAGGCGCTCAACAGGCTCCCCATGGGAAGCTGATGAGCAAGGTTAGATCTCATGTAATACAGTGAGAACTAATCATTTGGATACAGAACTGGCTCGAACGTAGAATAAAGAGGTTGTTGGTGGAGGTTTGCTTTTCAGACTGGAGACCTGTGACTAGTGGAATGTCACATGGGTCGGTACTGGGTCCACTACTTTTTGTCATTTTTTATAAATGATTTGTATGTAAACATAGGAGGGGGGACAGTTAGTAAGTTTGCAAATGAAACAAAAATTGGAGGTGTAATGGACAGTGAAGAAGGTAAACTCAGAGTACAACGGGATCATGTTCAAATGGGCCAATGGGTTGAGTGCTGGGAAAAGGAGTTTAATTTACATAAATGTGAGGTGCTGCATTTTGGAAAAGCAAATCATAGCAAGATTTATACACTTAATGGTAAGGACCTAGGGAGTGTTGCTCAATAAAGAGACCTTGGAGTGCAGGTTCATAGTTCCTTGAAAGTAAAGTTGCAGTGAGATAGGATAGTGAAGAATGCTTTCCTTTTTTTAGTTAGTATTGAGTATAGGAATTGGGAGGTTATGTTACAGCTGTACAGGACATTGATTAGGCCATTTTTCGAATATCATCTGCAATTCTGGTCTCCTTCCTGTCGGAAGGATGTTGTGAAACTTGAAAGGGTTCAGAAAAGATGGACAAGGATTTAGCCATGGTTGGAGAGTTTGAGCTAGCGGGAGAGGCTGAACAGACAGGTGATGTTTTCTCTGAAGCATCATAGACTGAAAGGTGACCTTACAGAAGTTTATGAAGTCATGAGGGGCATGGATAGGATAAATAGAGAAAGTTTTCTATCTGGGGTTGGGGAGTCCAGAACGAGCGAGCATAGGTTTAGAGTGAGAGCGGAAAAGATAGAAAAGGGACCTAAGGGGCAACTTTTTCACGCATACGATTACACGTGTATGGAATGAGCTGCCAGAGAACGTAGTCAAAGCTGGTACATTTAAAATGCATCTAAATGGGTATATGAATAGGAAGGGTTTAGTGGGATATGGGCCAGTACTCTCAAATGGGACTAGATGAGGTTTGGATATTTGGATGGCATGGATGAATTGGACCAAAGGGTCTGTTTCCATGCTGTACATCTCAATGACTCTATAACTGTATAGTACCCTGTGTCACTGAGTCCAAGATTTCCCAATGCTGCCTCCCCAGTCACTGGGACAGAGCAGAGGGCTCATGGAGGAAAAAAAAGTGAAGGCGGCATGGTGGCTCAGTGGTTATCACAGCTGCCTCACATTATGTGAGACCCAGGTTAGATTCTAGCCTCAGGCGACTTTCTGTGTGGAGTTTGCATATTCTCCCTGTGTCTGCATGGCTTTCCTCCTACAATCCAAAGATGGGCAGGTCAGGTGAGTTGGCCATGCTAAATTACCCATAAGGTTTGTTGCATTAGTTAGAGGGAAATGGGTTTGGGTGGGTTACTCTCCGGGGTTGGTGATGACTTGTTGGGCCAAAGGGTCTATTGCCACAATGTAGAGAATGGAATCTAATCTAAAATGCAAGGAGAAAACGATGGAAGGACAGAGAAAGGGAGGGAGTGAGAGAAAGGTAGACGGAGATCGCGAGATAGAGAGTGAAATCCTTCGGGACGAAACAGAATGTCAGCAGGTATGGGAAGAAAGTGGGGATAGAGGGATGGAAAACGCAGGAAAAGAAAGAAAGTAGGGAAGATGGAGAGAAATCCCAGGGACAGGCATAGGATAGGAACAGACAGATATTTGCAAAAAACAGAGAGGTAGAGCTGAGAGAGTGGGTGTGCCACTGCAATGCAGATAAAATGGTCGACAGACAAGAACAGTAAGATCCTACAGAGCTGAGACAAAGATGCAGAGAGATGAACAAAGATATTGATTTTGGAAATATTGAACAATTAAGCATTCCTTTAAAAAAAATGGTGAGGTGACAACCAAGCAGAGAAATGTAAGAAGGGAATTCGCAGGGCAATGTGAACAGGATGGAGGTGTGCAGAATATGGAGAGGTAGATTGAAGGAAAGACGTGGGAGAGACAGCTGGGAACGTGGAAGTAAAGATAGAGGGAATCAGTGAAATCTGTGGGGTTAGACTATGCAGCAGCCCCTTTGCTATCTTTTTGCCCCTTTAACTCACCCTTTCCATAGCTTGTCCCTTATGGTATAAATCCCAGAGACAGCCTGAACCCCACAACTGATTTCTCCTTGTGTTAATGAAGGACAAGGAGACAGCTCTTGTCTGACAATTCCTCATAGCAGAATAATTTGATTCTCTCTATCACTGTATTGTCAGAGTTTCAGGTCCCAATTCAAACATTGAATCAGTCATGATCCTATTCAATGGTAGAGCAGGCTCGAGACGCTGATTGGCTGCTTCTATTCCTATTTTGGATGGTCGTATGTCCTCAATGTAATCTTCCAGCTCTTGGCTATGATGAGACAGGACTGATCTGAAGAGTGATCCATCGTCTGAGAGTTTCAGAGTGAATCAGCCTTTCCGGATTAGACTTCCAGGCTCTGTGTGAGAAGTGAAATCCGCTTGATTCTCCCTTTAGTCTCTCACTGCAAGGTGGAGCAGGCCAGTCACAGGGAAACAAATAGTGGGCCCAATGTGCTCTCTCCACCAGCACAGTTTGGGAAGGACACATGGAGAGACTATTTCCTTCACTGGCTTCCCGTGGCCTCCCTTCTGGCTCGAGCAGGCCTAATGGCCTTGCTCATGGTTCCTATTGAATTGAAGTGAAGACTGGCTATAATTGTGTTGTACAGGGTGTGCCCCCTGAAGTGAGGTTGGTCAGCTCAGTTGGATGGAGAGTTAGTTTGCAATGGAGAGTGATGCCAACAGTGTGGGTTCAATTCCCACAACCAGCTGGGGTTACCATTGTGGGAGATTAAAGATGTAGTTTCTGCAAGAGGGGGAGGGGGTGTTGGCGGGGAGATGGAGGGGAAGGGGAACACTACTCAAACAGTCGCAGGATTCTTGCAGCATACTTAAGGCTAAGATTTTAACGAATATAGAGGTTTTTGCTTACAAAATAGTTTTAAACTAAGAAATAACTTTAAAGTGTTATAGTTGACCACAAAAGAAACAGTAGGGGCATTTCACAATACAGCTTATAGTTTGATAAGAGAAACTGCATAAAAGAACCAAGCTGTAACAAACAAGGAACAAAGAATGTAGACATACAAGGACAGCAGGATGGCCAGATAAGAAAATAACGAGAGAGGAAAAAAACAAGTGGGGTAATCGGCTAATGATAGGATGGGAAGAGGGAGGCGTGATTCCGCAACTTGCAAACTCAATAAGAATGCTTACATGCTTTGCTTTCGTGTGCATTTTTTGCTTTATTGCAGAGGCGTCCGGTACTTGCAAGGCCGTAATAAATTGTTCTTGTTTCCAAGGCTTTGTCTCAGGCTGATGTGTGAGTGAGTTCTGTTTCTCACACCATGAAGGATTCTCCTTCTCAACTTCTCCCCTCCCCTGGGGCACGCTGACCCTCGGATCCATCAGCCACGGTATGAAATGGTGTTAGACCAAACAGGTGAACGGTTACATTGAGGGGACTGAGTGTGAAAGGTTCTTGTCCCAATGGAACAGGGATCGTCATAAGATGGAACAGCAGAAGGAAGTGATTCACTCCCAAAGTCTGCTCCACCTTTCACTCAGACCATGGTTGATCTGATCATTCTCAACCCAACTTTCCTTTCCCCATCCCCATACCCCGCTGTCCTCCCCCCACCCCATTACTGAATAAAATCCCTGTCCTTCACGTTGGAAGATCACATTCCCAGTTCTCCAAGAGGACACTTATTCTGAACACTTATTATTCACAAAAATAAATGTCCAGGGAGATTTTCCAAAACAGTGAAATCTTTTGATTGTCTGCACAATAAGTTAAATAAGAAGGGTTGTTTTACCTACCTGCTGTTAGTTGTGTCGAAGGGTGAACGGATGGGAACCGTTATCTCTGCTTTAATCCCACAGGAGCTCCAGGGATTCACCTCCAGGGGGCGGCACCCAAGCGGGACCGCAATCCCTATTGGCCGGTACCATGACATTGACAGGGCCCTTACCCAATCGGAGGCAGCGGTGGAGTCGATTCCCGCCCTTCAGGTTTTCCAAGCGCGGCCGTTTAACCGACACTGCGCGAGGGTGGGTCTTGCGCATGCGTAACATTTCAAACCGGGACCCGCGTGACGGCCGTTGGTTAGTCTTCCCTGGGATTTCGGCTGGACTGGACGCAGAGAGCTTGTTTAAAACAAAAATCCGTCCCGTGACGGTATTAAAATCAAAAACACTGTTAATGTTCGGATATAGACTGTGGGGGAGGGAACACCAACCAGCTTATGTTCCCCGGGCAGGGACGGACGGACTGATGGAGGCAGGGAGGGCAGAAATGCCCCACAGACACACAATCAGAACTTAGTGGAAAAGCCCAGCGGATCTGGCGGAGTTCACGTTTTAGGTGGAGAGATTCTTCCTCAGAAGTGGAGGTGGTTACTGCAGATGCTGAGGGTTAGAGTGGTGCCGAGGAGCGTGGGACATTCTGATGAAGGCCTTTTGTCCGAAATGTTTATTTTCATGCCAGGCGGACGCTGTCTGAGCTGCTGTTGCGTTTCCAGCACCAACTCTGATCCTTCCTCAAAGGTACCTTTGGCCCAACCCCTCTGTGCTGATCGGACTCCGGATTGGCCGGAACCACGGCGATTGACAGGTTACTTGACCATTCGGATCCCGAGATAGTGCTAACCCCCGCCCTGAGGGATCCTGCGCAGGCTCGAGGCGCTGCTGTTGATCTGAGTCTGCGCGGAGGCGGGGCGTCTGGCTTCCAGGAAGTGCACACGCGTGGTGTTTAAACCCGGAACTGGGAATGTCTTCTGCGTGGTTTCGGCTGAGCGGACTGAGTATTATCATCCTTCCAATGAGGGTGAGAAAACATCTTTGATATTAGTTAACAAATTAACTGTGTACACATTGGGTAGGAGATCACACAATTCCCGGCGAGGGGAGGAGCTCGATGAAATCAATAGTCATAATTGTACAGCTCAGAAACAGACCCTTGGTCCGGCTCGTCCATGTCAACCAGATATCCTATATTAATCTAGTCCAATTTGCCAGCGCTTCGTCCATATTCATCTAAACCCGTATTCATTTTTTCCATTTTTAAATGTTGTAATGATAGCCACCTCCTCTGGCAGCTTATTCCACATATGCATCACCTTCTGCGTGAAAAAGCTTCCCCTCAATCCCTTTTAAATCTTTCCCATTTGTCCTTAAACCGCTATCTTCTAGTTTTGGACTCCTCCACCCTCAGACCCTGTCTATTTAACCTATTTATGTTCCTCATGACTTTATTAAACTTCTAAAAAGTCATCCTCAGCCTCAGGCGCTCAAGGGAAAACAGGTCCAGCCTATTCAGATTCTTCCCCATAGCTCAAACCCTCCAACCCTAGCAAAATCCTTCTAAATCTCTTCTGAACACTTTCAAGTCTGAAAGAATAAGAACAAAGTCACACTGCACACAAATAGGCTATTTGGTTAATCCTCGGGTAAAAAATGAGGTCTGCAGATGCTGGTTAATCCATCTATCCCGTCCGGATTTCCTAAACTGAACTAGATGAACTAGCTGAAGTATCCCTCTGAACCTTTTCCTTTCGGGTGACATGGTGGCTCAATGGTTAGCATTGCCTCACAGCACCAGGGTCCCAGATTTGATTCTACCTTTGACCGACTGTGTGGAGTTCGTATATTGTCCCCCTGTCTGTGTGGGTTTCCGCTTGGGGCTCCAGTTTCCTCCCACAGTCCAAAAATGTGCAAGTTAGGTAAATTGGCCATGCTAAGTAACCCATAGTATTCAGGGGCCTATAGGTATGGTAGCCATGAGATATGCAAGTTTACAGGAATTGGGTAGGGGATGTGGCTGGGTGGATCAGTGTCAACTCGTTGAGCCGAATGGCCTGGTCCCACAATGAAGAGATCCAATCCAATTACTTGTCCAGTTTATGTTGCAATCAGATGTAACAGGACACCAGAACTGGATCTGATGCATCGTAGGATTTTGCATGAAGTGAGAGGAGAAATTATGGGGGCACTAGCCAGAAGATTACACTCTTCCCTGCAATCTGATGAGTACCAGGAGATTGTAGGATTGTTAGCATGGCAATCTTTTATTTTTCTAAAAAGAGTTGTAAAGTTAATCCTGTCTTGTCTGTTTAATTCCAGAGAAACCTCTGGCAACAATTATTTGGGATAAAGCTTGTAGTCAGGCTGATAAAGGCGGGTTGGTTAGGAAAAATCATGGTGAAATTGTGCAGAACTAACTTGCTGATGTTTTTTGATGAAGTAACAAAGTGCTGATGAGGGCAATCTACATGAATTTCGTGAAGGTACCACGCAACAGACTTGAGGAAGGTTGTCATTCATGGTACAACAGGGAGGGGCAACATGGATACAACATTAACTATGTGATGGGAAAGAGAGAGAGTGACGGCTAATGGATATTTTTTGAGTTCGAGGAAAGTTTGGGATAGAGCTCGCAGGATGTCAATGTTGGGAACAGCATGTTCCGGGGAGGAGGAAGAGCAAGGCTATGTAAGGGATCCTTGGATAACAAGGGAGAGTGTGAATTTAGTCCAAGGGTGAAAAAGAAGCATATGGAAGGTTTTAGAAAGCTAAAATTGGGTCACACCTGTGATGAATATAAAAAAGCAGAAAGAATCCAAGCAGGGAATTAAGAGAGCAAGAAGATGCTGTGAAATGATTTCAGCAATTGGGGTTAAAGAGTATCGCAAGAGTATTCTACACATTTATTAATAAGAGGATAACTGGGGAGAAGGTAGGACCACTCCAGGATAAAGGAGGGAGCATTCATTGGTATTCTCCAGGAGAAGGATATGGTGGATAGTGAGATTAATGCGGAGAATGCAAACATGCTAAGGCATACTGAGACCAAGAAAGAAGTGTTCGATCTCTTGATGAGCATTAAGGTGAAGGAGTCTCCAGAGCCTGATGGTTTCTACCTCAGAGGAAAGAGAGCAGATTGCTCAGGCCTTGATGAGCTTTGCATCCTTGCTAGCCATTGGACAGCTCCTGGAAGACTGGCAAGTAGCAAATGTTGTTTTTCTGTTCAAGAAGGGAGACAGGGATAATCCAAGAAACTATAGACCAGTGAGTTTCTGATCAGTGGTTGGGAAGCTGTTCAAGAGAATACTTAGAATGTATGTGCTTTTGGAAAAGCGTGGCCTAATTAGGGACAATCAGTATGGTTTTGTGTGTAGGTCATGTCTTACTCACTTGGTTGAACTTTTTGAGTAGGTGACAAAGGTAATTGATGTGGATAGAGCAGTGGATGTTGTTTACATGCTTTTTAATAAGGCTTTTTTAACAAGGTCCCTCATGGTAGGTTCATCTAGTAGATTAAGATGCATGGGATCCACTATGACTTGGTTGCTTGGATTCAGAGTTGGCTGGCCCGTCGAAGGCAGAGGGTAGTAGTGGAATAGTATTTTTGTGGCCAGAGGTCCACGACCTGTGGTGATCTGCACAAATCTGTACTGAGAATTGTACTGTTTATGATACATATGAATGATTTGTATGAAAATGTAGTTGGGTGGGTTCGTAACTTTGCAGTTAACAAAAACATTGTTGGAATTGTGGATAGTGCAGAAGATTGTCAAAGGCTACAATGGAACATAGATCAGTAGAAAATGTAGGCAGAGAAATGGCAGGTGGAGTTTAATCTGGGTAATTGTGTGGTGCTGATCTTTGGGAGATCAATTGTTAATGAAAAGCATGCAGTTAATGCCAGGACATTGAGTACACTGATGTACAGAGTTGAAGTCCATAGTTCCCTGTAGGTGGCCATGCAGGTGGGTATGGTGGTAAGAAGACATATGACATGCTTCCGTTGTTGGTTAGGGAATTGAAACAAGACTCGGGATGTATGTTGCAGCTTCATAAGATCTTGGTTAAGTCACAGTTAATGTTGCATTTGGCTTTAGAGTGGGTGCAGTAGAGGTTTACCAGGATGCTGCCTGAATTAGAGGGTATGAGCTCTCAGGAGATGCTTGAAACACTTGGATTGTTTTCTGTGGAGTGCTGGAGGCTGAGGGGTGACTTGAGAGAAGTCTGCAGCCCGATCTGCTGTGCTTTTCCGCACTGCACTCTCAACTACAAAAGTTAGTTGTTTGGATAGGCTTGACAGTAATAATCTTTATTCCAGAATTGAAATGTCTAATACAGAGAGGCATGCATGTAATGTGAGGGGAAAGTTCAAAGAAGATGTGGGGAAAAAGGTTTTTAGAGAGTGGTAGGCGTTTGTAACATGCTGCCAGGGATGGTGTTAGAGGCAGATACAATGGGAGCGTTTGAGATTATAAGATAAGCACATGAATTTGCCAGGACTGGTCAGATATGGAGCAAAGGTAGGCAGAAGGGATTAGTTTAATTTGGTGTCATGTCTGATACAGCACAGTTGGCCTAAGGCCCCATTGCTGTACTGTATTGTTCTATGGTCCGATGGTGAGAGACTCTGTGCAAATTTCCATTAAATGCCTAGTGCAATTTAATGTCTGTCACTTCAAAGCAGCTACTAAAGTAGCACTATTGCAGCACAGTGGTACTGCCTCTCTCTCAAAACAGAAAGGAACACAGTTAATGGTAGGGCCTTGGGGATTACAGTTGAAGAGGTAGACCTTGAGGTTCCTTGAAAGTGGTAGACTGGCTAGTGAGGAAAGCATTTGGCACGCTTGCCTTCATTATTCAGAATATTGAGTACAGGAGTTGGGACATCATGTTACAGCTGTACAAGACAATGGTAAGGGCACATGTGGAGTACTGGGTACAATTGTGTTTGCCTGCTTTATGGCGGATATTATTAAATTGGAAGTGTGTAAAAATAATTACGAGGATGTCACAGAGATTAGAAGGTTTAAGTTATAAGGTGAAAATGGATAGGCTGAAATGTTGGAGGCTCAGGGGTGACCTTTATGGAGGTTTACCAAATCATGAGGGGCATATCCAAAGTCTTTTCTCTCGCTTAGGGGATCGAAAGATATTAGTTCAAGTTGAGAGGGGAAAGATTTCAAAGAGACCTGATGATATATACATGAAAACAGACCCCTCGGTTCAACTCGTCCTTCCTCACTCTCCTATCGAGCTGTGACTCCACTTTCAAGGAACTATGAACCTGCACTCCAAGGTCTCTTTGTTAAGCAACACTTACCATTAAGTGTTATTAAGACCCATCCTGATTTGCTTTTCCAAAATGCAGCACCTCACATTTATCTAAATTAAACTCCACCCCTTGGCCCAATGGCCCATACTCTATGGTAACCATCTTTGCTGTTCACTGCCCCTCCAATTTTGGTGGTGTTTGCAAAGTTAAGAACCATACCTCCCATGTTCATATCCAAGTCACTTGTATAAATGATGACAAACAGTGGATCCAGCACTGATCCTTGTGGCTCGCCTGGTCACAGGCTTCCAGTCTGACAATCAATTCTCCATCTCCGCCCTTTGTCTTCTACCTTCAAGCTATTTGTGTATCCAAATAATTCTCCTTCTATTCAGTGTGATCTATCCTTGCTAACCAGTCCACCATGAGGACCTTTGTCGAACATCTTACTGACGTCCAAAGATCATGTACATTACTCTGCCCTCATCAATGCTCTGTGATTCTTCAACAAAACTCAATCAACTTAGTCAGACTGTATTTTGCACGCACAAAGCCAAGTTAACGATCCCTAATCAGTCCTTCTTTTCCAAATACAATACATCCAAATACTCAGGATTCCCCCCCCACCCCCCCAACAACTTGTCCACGACTCATGACAGGCTCACTGGTCTATTCTAGAGCTAACTGTAGTTGCACTGACGTGGAGGAAAGTTGAATAGGTAATCTTAATATTTTCAAAAACCTTTCAATTTTTTTTATTTCAGGGCATCATCATTTGAGAAGGTGTAATGCTGCCATGGGTGAAGGTTTGAGTAAGAGAGAAAATTAGATATTTTCAACAATAATGGGAATAGACACAAGGTATTTTCTGAGTGAAAAATGTTTTCTCCTCTCGAAAAAGGCTGCTGAACTTAAGCAAAAAGTTGACATAGCACGAGGCAATTGGCTAGGTACTAAGCAGGATGAGTGAAGGAAGTGGCCATTTAGAATAAGCTTGTCTATCAATTGGCCCAATGACTGGAATAAATGTAGACTTCTGTCCCAGCTGTAGAGACACTTCCCTCTGCACCAATAGACCCAAGAACAACATTGCTTATTTATCATTCTGTCCATTTCCAAGATGTTCTCAATAGCCTCTATTAGTCATTCATTCCAAATACAGATGAATGATTCTGAAAGGAGTTGCTCTTTCACTCGGGCCATTTTTTACCCGTGAGCCCAGTAGCAACAGCAACTGTGGGAGAGAAAAGGTCTCAGGCTGGAAAAGCATCAGGCCTATATGAACCTCCCTTCTTTAGGTCAGGCTGGGATTTGGACGTGAGGTGCAGCAGTGCTTGAGGCTGCGGAGCAATGAGAGGTGAGTGAGGGCCAGGAGGCCACCTGGGTAGGTGAAGGCAAGAAGCTGAGATTTGGCGAGCAGGGGGAGGCTGCGAGGTAGTGAGTGGTTGAGTATGACTGTCCATGTACAGCCATCTGAAGGAGAGCTGTTGATGTGGTGCTGTGGTTTTTCTGTGTCACTGGAGAGAAGGAGGGCATCTCAATAGGGTTAGAGATTGGATGCATATAGAAACATAGGAATAGGAGTGTGTGCTGTGGGTGAGAGGAAAGATTAGGAGCCGGAGTAAGCGATTGAGAACTGGTAACTCCTTTTCAGTTAACTTCTTACATTTGTGGCAAATCAACTGTTTAGTTATGATACATAGAGAGGAAAAATGTATGATCTGTGTCAGTTGAGAGTGGTTTACTGATCTCTGAGAATAAACAGGCATATGGTGTGGATGTGTTGCTTGTGGCAACAGTCTTCTGTTCAAGTGTTGGGTCCCTCTTCCTCTTGGTGTTTCTCCATCTTCTTGGTGAGGACTGTTCCTGTCGCCAAGCACTAATTTGACTGAGCAACAGTGAAATGACAGCAAATTCCTTCCAAGCTTTCATGGTGGATGACTTGGAAGGAATCTTGCAGATGGTTCCGTGCATTTGATGCCCTTGTCCTTCACGATGACAGAGGTTAGAGGTTTAGAAGGTACTGTCTAAGGAGCCTAGATGAGTTATTGCAGTGTTTCTTGTCAATGGTGAAGGTACTGCCATTCAGTGTTGGTTGTGAAGGGAGTGAATTTTGAAGGTGGTGGATGGCGTGAAACATGTGATATTGGTTTGACCTGTCACATGTCAAACTTTTTCAGTGTTGCTCATCCAGGCAAGTTCCATAACATTCGTGACTTGTGCCTTGTGGATGGTGGATGCTTTCTACATCTAATCTGTCTATCTCTTTAAGAACATTATAACATAGTTGATTCTTCTAATCTTCAGAGAAAACATGCCCAGTCTCCTCAATCGCTAATTTATAGGACAGTCCCACCAACCCAGCAATCAGTTTAGAGAACATCCCTATACTCCTTCTTAGGTAAATAGGCAGGAGGACCAGAAGTGTACACAGTACTCCAGGTGAGATCTCACCTGTACAAAGGAAACCAACAGCTAACGCAAAATTTGCCTTCTGAATTGTTTTGTGCACTGTCATGCTAACGTTCAGTACCTTGTGAACTGTACCTTGTGAACAGTATCTTGGTCCTTCTAGACCTCAATATTTTCAAACTTTTACCATTTTAAGAAATGGTCTGCATTATCAGGCCTCCAACCTTGTACTTACTCACATTCTCTTCCATCTCCCATGCTCTTCTTTATTCACTCGGCCTATTTAAGTCTACCTGAAGCCTCTTGGCACTTTCCTCAATATTTGCAATCTCACGAAATTTTATGTCATCTGCAAACTTGGAAATATTACAATCAGTCCCCAGAACAGGGCCCCAATCACTGATCCTTCTGGTCACACCTTGGCAACCTGAGAATGACTCTTTCAATATGAACTTATTAAATAGTGGCACGGCTTGAAGAACCAATTGGCTTCTTGCTTGTATTTGCTATGGCATTGTCAGGACCATGTGTCGATTTACAATGAGATAACTGGAGTATGGGGTGGGTGGTTTTAATTAAAGATCCAAGGGAAAGTAGCACCAACATTGAACTCTTCATGTTGAGTTCAGAGTGAAATCAGCTGATTATTGAAACAGTTCTTGATCCTTGTCCACTTTCAAATTTTTTTCCTTAATCGATTCAGTTGCTGCTCACAGGTTTATTGAAGGTGAAAATAAAATCTGCACCAATTTATTCAATAGTAATTGCCAAAGTCATGAAATGGTATTTGGAAATTGTTGTAATGATAATATAGCTAACATTGAGAACTGCTATCTCTTTGTTCTAGGTGAAGGTATTCAGCAGAAACACAAGGAAATACTCCAGGTACAAACTGAAAAGCTGTGTGATCACTATCCGAAGAAACAAGTTTCCAGCTGGTTGATCGATATGCTGAGTTAATGCTAATCGCTAATGTACGAAATTGGACATTTAGAGAAGATGAACATCTGGTAAGAGGCTGAGTCCGTGAAGAGTGTAGAGAGAAACATCCCTGGAGAGAACTGGACAAAACACAAACTGATCAGTTGTCCAAGAGCAGGTTTTTTTTTCTCCCCAGAGAACTTCCACAGCTGGGAGTGTGGTAGCAGTGATTGGGGACCCAGGGACTGGAAAAACAACAATGGTAGAAAAGACTGATTGGGCCACTGGGAAAATATACCCAGAATTTTTATCTGTTTTCCGTTTTAAATTTCGGGATTTGTATGCTATTCACTCAGGAATGCTGGAGCAGTATCCTTATTTTGGGAATGATATGGGAGAGGTCTGGAAGAACCCAGAGGGATTGCTCTTTATATTTGATGGTTTGTAAGAAATCAAATACAGTATCGATTTTTCTGATGGTCTTAAAAGTAGACCCTCAGTTCATGTGCACTGATTCTGAATGCTGGTGTGACAGTGTCTGACATTGTGTACACTCTAATCCAGCATAAGCTGCTCCCGGGATGTTCAGTGCTCGTGGCCAGCTGTCCCATTTAATGGAAATAGCTGAGATCATGTCTGGGCTGAAATCCTGCGATTTGTTGGTGATGAGCGGAATGAATATTTCAACAGGCTTTTTGAAGATCAGATGATGGCAGCCGCTGTTTTCAAACAAGTGAAGGGGAACAAGATCCTATGTACCATGGTCTACAACGTTTTGTACTACTGGATCCTCGATCTGTTACTGAGTCCCTTTTTCACATAACAAGACAGGAAGCTGCAGCAACTTCCCAAGATTATCACCCAACTATATTTTTACTATAGTTACAACGTTGTGAAAAACCATGGCTGAGAGATTGAAGACCCCTGTGTTGTGTAACTGAAGCTTGGTGAGATGGCTTTCACAGGATTCTGAAGAGGAAGGTTGTGTTCAGGAATGTAATTCTTGTCTGTTTTCCTAATGGAACTATTGGAGAGAGATGATTCTGTGCACTGGGTGGTTAACACATTCCCACACCTCGCCAGCCAAGAGTTTGTCGCTGCCTTTGCCCCAGATCCCAGGGACATTTGAAGCTCTGCAGTGAAGCCCATAGCAAGGAAAACGAGCTTGATGGATTGAGGCTGGCTCCTGGTGGATAGTGGAATGTCAGTGAATTCTATGACACAATTAACCACCTCAACGTGCAAGACAATTCTGAAGGATTCCAATATCTGGCTCCTGAATGCCAAGTATTGAGTTAATGCTATGCTGGTTCTTAAATCCTTTCTGAATCTTCTCTAGTAAAGTAGTATCCTTCCTGTAGCCAGAACTGCCAGATGGGAGGGTTGTGTTGTCTCATTTTAACAGAGATTGGAATTAAAGAAGGAACAGAAATAGAGCAAATTTTCCAGTCGTGATCATTAATATCTTGGACAGTATTTCCGATAAGGGATTTAGAGTGAACTGAGGGGGATTGAGAGATTTTACAGGTGACGGTACATTTGTATAGATCTCTAGGTCTCTTCTCGAAACACTACCCAGGGCTCCACCATTAACTGATTAAATCCTGCCCTTGTTTACTGTACAAAAATGCAATAAACTCCATCTGCCACTCCTCAGCCTGTTTTCCCAATTGATCATGATCCCTTTGTAGTCTCAGATAACTTCGTTCACTATTGAGCATACTAACAAAGAGAGTGGTGTAAGGAAGGGGCTGAGCACTATTTCTGAAGCACTAGCATGGGCAGTAGTATCAACAGGACAAGGATATGCGATGGGGTGGGGAGCATGATAGGCATCGGAGTCTGTGAGCTTATACATGCAATTGACAAGGAGGCAATTGTCTGAAATGAGACAGGAGAAAGGTACCATAGAAGGTCCATTGAAAAAAGGGCATTTGTGGAAACTGAAAATAGGTCAATGAATTTGCTCCATATCCAGCTGATTGAAGGGGATGGCGTAAAGACAGTAATGAAAGTACTGGCTGGAGCAAGGTAGCTGAGTAAGACCGGAACAAAAACAAATACACACAGGCAGCCAGACCAATGCGTCCTACACCAACACCAAGTGGGGATGCTCCAGTGTTTATACCCAGCACCCTCACAAACACCCCTTACAACAGCACATGAGCAGTGATTTTTTTTTTCATTTCTGGATCAGAACTGTTATTTAACAGTTGACTGTGTCAATGAGCTGAAATGAATCAAGTCCAAATAGGGCACTGGGACCCACAAGAGGTGGTTGAAGGAAGCTGAAAGGGAAAGGGATTGATGGGTCCTTCTCAGGGAAGATCGCAAGCTCTGATAATTTTATCCTGCTCCTTTTAACTGAGCTTTATACCAGTTAGAGAAAGGTCAACATGGACAAGAATGTGAGTGAACTTTAACACAAACACACAAAACTTACTCTCAGTCTGACTGCACCCCTTCATCAGTCTTGACAAGCCCTTGAACTGACTATCTCCTGACCCAAACTGACTAGTTTTGACTAACCTCAGGAACCTGCCACCCTCTGCATCCACCACCCTCTTAACCTGCCACTGTAGCCACTTACCTCACCCACATGCCCACCTTGCCCTTTTGTGAACTCACTCACAAGATGTGAGCATTTAGCATCCATCCCTAGCTGCCCTGAGGAGATTAGTAGTGTTCTGCATTTTCGAACTGTTGCAGTCCATTCACTCATTTGCTGATTCACTTGTTCATTCAGGCAGACACTCAGACACACGTGCCAAAATGAGTTTTGTCTTCTGCTTCCCTTGAACCTACAGCGTATCAACAAAGATGTCCAAGGGATGCTAGACGTCTCACTTCTGGAGAAGCCAGGCTTAAACGACACTCCTAGAAATACCAAATAACATCCAGGAATGGAAACGTTTGAGCAGTTGGCACTCCATTGATTATTGCTTTGCAGAAAATCCAAGTATTTAATAAATGACAAAAGAGGTAATTTGCAAAATAAGCAAAGGTGAAGTGTGGTAAAAACATCTTCACTGAGCTAGCAGCCCTATTTGGTGTATGAACTATGTTGTCTGGGAATATGGTGAAGGCAGGTTCAATCGAGGCATTCAACAAGGCATTTGATGATCATTTGGCTAGAAATGATGTGCAATGATATGGGGGGAGAAAAGGAGGCTATTAACACTAGTAATGATGCTCATAGAGAAGGCAGTGCAGGCACAATGGGCCAAATGGTCTCTTCCTGCACTTCTGTGATTCTGCGTGATATCAGATTTCAACACAGCATAAAACCAGTGATAGTGAATTGACAGCCAGTCCACTTTGTTCTTGTTTCTCTGTTCCATTGGCTTGGGAACTTGAAATTTCATTGAAAGTGAAATTGGGTGAGGTATATCTCCAGTGATGGGTCTTGAGTCAAATATCATTGTTACTTGCCATTTATTAATTACAGTAGAACCTTCCAATTTGTCCTGGTAAATTGTATTTTTACATCAAAGAAGATTTTATTTGACTTTTTCTTGTTTCCTGTAATATTCAAGACACAAACTTTGCATATGTTTTGGTTTGACTGTATATGTTTCTCGCTACCTTTGTTTAGTCTCCAGAGTAATGACCCAGAAGATTCAGAAATAAAATTACATCTGTGGTTGAGAGGAAACCGAACTGCAGAATACAGGGACTGGAGTAAGTAACAGAATGTGAGATGTTTATAATGGCTAGATGTCTGACAATGTACACTTAATAAAATGTGTGCAAGTTTAAGCATATCAGGAATGACATTAATAGCAAACAGTGGAAGTGAATTTGGAAAAAAGTGGAGAGGTAAATTAGATGGCATCATATTTGCCAGCTTTTCCAGGCCCACCCAGTAATCAAACTCTGAATTGATTGAACCTAAACCGGCTGTGCATGGTACAGAAGAATTGGGCAATCTCCTGTATTCTGTGTCTGTACTAGTGAAAGGACTGTGTGAGACTGAGGAATACAAACTGTAAAATGCACACACTGCAGGAGGTACCAGACTTTGTGGCATTGTGTTTGACATTGTCAGACAATGTACTGTATCAGCAACGATTAAAAAGCACTGCATTTCTAAATATCAACAATACTTTATTCACAGTACTCAGTGAGAATGATAAATTTGGTACATTGCAATTAATAAAAATGGTATAGTATTGGTATTGTTAAATAAGGTGCACTTTTGTTAGAATTGATAATCGTACAAATATACTCCAATCAGTAACATTATTCTGTAAAGACTGTACGTAGTTGCAGTATCCTTGTCCATACTGAATTTTATTCATGCTATCTTTCCTGCTTTCCATTATTTCCCTTGTTTGATCCAATTTAGCATTAATGGTGTCCGTGACAGATTCTGGGACCTAGGACCTCATCTCTGCTCTCACGGCACACTGATCAGTGATGGACCTGGCCCAAAGTGATGATAAATTGGGTCATTTCTGTAGCTCTGGGGATTCCAAACTGTAAAATATAGATTCTGAGGTAAGTTCCAGATTGTGTGATTATAAGAAATGAATATCTGGCACAGTGTGATGACAACTGACAGTAATTATTTCATTAACAACAGTGCATTATTTTTAGACCCCGTAATGACTTATTAATTAAGCTGCCCGTTATTTGTGTTAGTGATTGTGTATTTTGAAACAAAGTACTTAACCAGCAGAAGTAGTCATGGCATTAAACACTGTGACAATTCTTATCAGCAAAATTGTCAATAATAATCATTTTGTACATTAATAGTTCTATTACACATTAACAATAATTAGCTTGTTGCTAGTACCAGTGTGTTTAATAAATTCCATAGTACTCATGTCAGTGACCGTAATTAAAATATTTTAAATATTCCACATTAAAGGGACACTGTACATTATTATGGTCAGTGATAGTGTTGTAAAATGTTATACATTGTATGTCATTAAGACATGAGTCCATAAGTAGTAACAGGCCATTCAGCTCCTTTAGCCGCCTTTGACATTCAATAAGATCATGGCTGATTTCCACTTTTCTGCCCTTTCTTCATAATCCTTGATTCCCCGACTGCATCATTGAAGTTTGCATCATACGTAGGGTGTTTAGAAATGCGTTTGACATGCTTGTCTTCGTTGCTTAGCCTTTTGAGTAGAGGGGTTCAGAAGTTGTGCAGAATATTGGTGAGGCCTCTGCTGGAATGATGTGTCTGTGTATGCTAGCCCAGTTATAGGAAGAATATTATTAAGCTGGAGATGGTTCAGAAGAGATTTACTAGGCTTTTGCGTAGTATGGAAGGCTTCAGTTATAAAGAAAGGTTAGAATTTTTTCACTGGATCATAGGAAGTTGAGAAGTGACCTGACAGAATTTCATAAGATAATGAATTAATTTGTAGTTTTTTTTCACCAAGGATGGGGGATTTTGAGACTCGGGTGCATATTTTTCAGGGAGAAGAGATATTTTATGAAGACTTAAGAACAACTTTTTTTCCCACAGAGGGTGGTTCACATGTAGAATGAATTTCCTGAGGAAGTGATGGATGTGGGTACAATTGCAATGTTTAAAAGACATTTGGATGGGTAGATGAATAAGGAATGTTTGGAGGGATGTGGGCCAGGAGCATGCAGATGGGGCTAGTTTAGTCTGGGATTATGTTTGGCATGGACTGGTTGGACTGAAGGGTCTCTTACCATGAGGGATGACTGTGATTCTGCCTCCACAGCTCTTTATGGCATGGAATTCCAAAGACAACCCTCAGAGAGGACATTTCTCCTCATCTCTGCCTTAGAATAAAGAGGTGCTAATTTAAGACTGTCCTATGGTTCTAGACTTTCCCATGAGGGGAAACCTCCTGTCAGTATTTACCCTGTCAGGTCCATTAAGAATCTGGAATGTTTCCATGAGATCACCTCTCATTTTTCTAAATTGCAGTAAATAGTGTCCCAGCCTGTTAAACCTTTTGTTTTTAAGACAATCTCTCCATATTATAGATCATCCAAGTGAATCTTCTCTGAACCGCATCCAATGAAATGAAATCTTTCCTGAAAGGAAGCAAAGCTGCTCACAGTACTCCCAATGTAGTCTCATCAGCATCTTGTGCAGCTGCAGTAAGACTTCCTGACTCCTGTATGTCAACCAACTTGAAATTAGATCAAACATTCCATTAACATTATCCCTGTTTGCTAGCTTTGTGTTTCCTGCGCAAGCTCCCTTCAGTTTTTGTTTTACAGCTTTCTGCAGCTTTTCCCTATTTAAATAATACTGATCTATTGTTTTCCTTCCAAAATGAACATGTTTATTTGTATTGGAGTGCTCATGGCAGATTTCATGTCTGCTTCACTTTAATTTCAATTTTCCATTTCTTTCCTCTCTCTCCATCCCTAAACCCAAGCCTGTCAAATGCTGGCCTCTCAAATTCTGGTGCTCATGATCTTGTTTCTGCTGTCACTACAAATCAGTCACTAACGTTTCTGAAGCTGATCAGTAATAAACTGGAAGGTTCAGGAGTGGAAATGTTGACACCAAACTGAAAAACGCAGGCAATAAGGGGTGGGGGGGGGGAGAGAGAAAGAGAGAGAGAAGTACTGGGCATTCATTCATAACAACTGGGTGGCTACAGTTGTAGATTAATATTTGAGCCACATCATTTGCATCATTGGACCTGTCACTGTAAGAAAGAATGCCATTCAAACGGTGCCAGCTTCCTTACAAAGACCTGCAAAGTTTTATTTGTCTTCCTTCTCGCTGTCAATTTACACGTTTTGCTTTTAAGAAAATAATCCAATGCTGTCTTGAATGCCTGATTTGTATCGACCTCACCATGCCCACAGGCAGAACATTCCAGATTCTAGCCATTTAATGCAGAAAATAATTTCCATATGTTGCCATTGCTTCTTTTACCACTTACCTGAAATAAATACTTTCTGGTTCTCTATTCTTTCGCCAATGGGAATGCTTTTACCCATGTATTCTAAGTTAATGGATGCACTAAGTTCTGAAAATATTTTTGCTGTCTACTTAATTTTAGAATTGGTTACCTTCACTATGCACAGAATAATCAAGAAAATTGAAATATTCCTTTGAATTCAATCTGATGAGATTTAAGGAAAGTATTAATGTAACCTTTGACCTGGCCCTCAGTAATGACATTTCAAAGTTTTCTCCTGTTGGTAATGCAGACATTTTCTGCATTTAATTCAAATATTAACTCACCCTGATTTTAACATTTTTGAGGTTGGAGAACTAAAGCAGTTTGTTCTGTAAGTGGGACTAAGAGCTAAATATAAATCCTAGTACATGTTTCTATATCCTTGTGTACTTGATTGACACCACATCTGCATGTATCCCCAGTCCCTCCATCATCGATGCTCAGTAGCAGCAGTGTGAATTATCTACAAGATTCGCTGGAAAAGTTAATCAAAGATCCTTTGACAGTAGCTCTCAATCCGTGACCACTTCCATCTAGAAGGATAAGTGCAGCAGATACATAGGAGCACCACCCTTGAAAATTCTACTCGAAACCACTCACCATCCTGAGTTGGAAATATCACTGTCAGTGAGTGAAAATCCTGGAATTCCCTCCCTAAGATATTGTGGGTCAACCCACAATGGACAGTTAGACTGCGGCGATTCAAAAAGCTCATCCCCATGTTTTGAAGGTGACAACTGGGAATGAGCAATAAATGCTGGCCCAGCCAGCAATGCCAATTCCCATGACTGAAAACAGAGAAAAGCTCCATTGGGAATTGTGATTTATTGCTCTTGATGTCAGGGAAGGCACTGCTTGAGTTCTGATGGAATGGTCCCAGGCTTCTCATTGTCATCTATGTCAGTCAGGCCTGGGAACATTCCACCTGCTGCTTCTCTTCACTTTACTGGAACAGAATATCCCATATTTTCCAGTTATGTCTGTTTCAGAAATACTGCTGTTAATAAACTTTAGTTCTTGTTCTTTCTTTGTCTCCCCTAGGGTATGTGCTGCTGCCTTCTCAGAGCTTTGTGCTGAGAAACTTGCCCTTGCTTTCAGTACAAACCAGTCACTGATGGAGTTGTCCATCTCATTAAACATCTTCACCAACAATTCTGTCCCCTCATTTTTGCATGGTGTACAAACTGCACAGTCTGCAATGGATCAAGTGAGTGTTTATGAGCTGCTTTAGTATTAAAAATTCAATATAGATTATGTTCAATACACTTCTATATTTATTATTGAGCACTAACCCCAGTCTCTCCATTATTTACACGGTGTTTCCATCTCTTTAGTTTCTGTTTAATCTTCAATATGTTTCAGATTGTGAGGAAATGGAGTTCACTCCAAATGGGAAGTCGCTCCGATCCAGACCGAGAGGGACTGTGTGAATCTTGGAAGTTATAGCATCACTACTGTCGTTATTTGAATATTTTTCGCTGATTCTGCACCCCACCCCACCCTTCCTTCAACCGGCTGTGTTCAAGGTTGAAATTCTATTGACGATTTCCCAGTCTCCACTTGAGCTAAGGTCATCTCTCATTGTGAGGTCAGAGGGCCCAGTCATAGAGTCATTAGACTCAGGGACTCAGCACTCAGTGTGGCTTCTACAGGATATCTTTGCCTCATTGTGACCTGCTGGGGACATACATTGGCATCAAGGAGCCAGAGTTGGACTCTGTCTGGGCTGCAATGGAACAGTGACAGTTACACTCAATATTCGTGTGTCTGTGGGGTAGATTACTCCAGGTTCCTGCTCAGTACCTTACGCAGTAAGGAAGGTTTAGATTACTTACAGTAGTGGAAACAGGCCCTTCGGCCCAACAAGTCCACACCGACCCTCCGAAAAGCAACCCACCCAAACCTATTCCCCAACATTTAACCCTTCACCTAATACTACAGGCAATTTAGCATGGCCAATTCACCTAACCTGCACATTTTTGGACTGTGGGAGGAAATCGGAGCACCCGGAGGAAACCCATGCAGACACTGGGAGAACGTGCAAACTCCACACAGACAGTTCCCTGAGGTGGGAATTGAACCCGGGTCTATGGCGCTATGAGGCAGTAGTGCAAACCACTGTGCCGCCATGTGAATCTGTGTCAGAGTGAAAGGGGACTGTGCCTCTCACTTGAGATGGACTCCCCTTCCAATAACATCCACTCTCTGGATTCACTCAGAGTGACAGCTTTGTTTTGGATATTCCTCGAATTGGACTTCACAATCAAGCAGCTCCAGAGAGAGAGAAAACTAAAGGATAAGCTTGAGCATGGAACATTGAGCACAAAACCTCAGCTTCCTGGGTAACTGCAGGAGTAAATTCTCAGAGTGACAGAACGTTCCTATACTTTGTTAGGATGATCTCCTCACTCTGTTGCATTATGTTGAAGTATTTGCAGTATTGCTTTTTCTTTTGAAGAGAATATTCCATCAGTGATAGTATAGTGTCTGGAAATGGCAGAATCCAAGCATGAATGAGAACCAGATATTAAAACAAAACATTCTGATCACGCATTTTGTCAAAAGATGTGTGGTCTTAATACAGGAACCGGTTGTAAAAGACAACATGCCAGTGACAATCAGACAACCGTGCAGAATAAAAACTAAGAACTGTGGATGCTGTAAATAAGAAACAAAAATAGTAGTTGCTGGAAAAGTGCAGCAAGTCTGGCAGCATCTGTGGAGGGAAATCAGTTCTGACGATGGGTCACTCTACCCGAATCGTTCACACTGATTTCTCTCAACAAATGCTGCCAGACTTGCTGAGCTTTTCCGAAAATATTTAGTTTTGTTTCAGAAGACAATGCAGGCTCACTGAGCCTTCACTGGTGATGGTGTCTCTTACTGGAGCATTGCTTTACTTTCAGGGATTCACAACTTGTTTGATATTTGGTGTCTTAACCTATTTACAGATACAACGGATAACGGGTTGGCTGGCCAGACTAGAATTTTTGTCCAACCCTAATTGCTCAGAGTGTAATTAAGAGTTGCTGTGTATCTGAAGTCACATGCAGATAAGATGAGTTTCCTTCCCTGGGCGTCAATGAAACTGGTGGTTTTATTTTTCCTAAGAAACAATAATAGTTTCATGGTCATCATTAAACTCTCCATTCCAAGATTTTACTAAATTCCGATTCCATCATCTGCCATGTTAGGGTTTGAACCCAGATCTTAGAACATTACCTGGGTCACTGGATTCCTGACCAGTCATATCCATATCCTGTGAATAAAAAGAAATTGCCTTGCATATTGTGGTCCATGTGGGTATCAAGAATGCATGGGGGACAACGAAAGGGCTTCTGCTGAGAGAACCTGGCCAACGTTCGAGCCAGCACCATCATTCAATATGATGGCTGATCATCCAGTTTCAGTATCCCATTCCTGGTTTCTCTCCAAACGCCTTGATCTCTTTGGCCACAGGGCCATTTCCAGGTTCCTGAATATATATCTAATGACCTGTTCCCAACAGCTGTCTGTGGTAGAGAATTCCATAGGTTCAATGGCCACCCCCATTCTCCTAAATTCCAGTGAGTACAAACCCAGTTGTTCCAGTCTTTATTCATATGTCAGTCCTGCCATCCTTGAAATCAGTTTATTGAAGTTTTGCTTGACTCCCTCATTAGCGAGAATGTCCTTCCTCAGGTTAGGAGACCAAAATACTGCACACAGTACTCAAGCCATAGCCTCCCAAATGCTTTATATAACTGCAAGAAGACATCAGTCATCCTGTATCAAATCCTCTCGCTATGAAGGTCAGCATGCTGTGAGCTTTCCCCCACTTCCAGCACCTGCATGCCAGCAGTGACTGTTCCACAATAACACCCAGGTCTTGTTGGACTTCACCTTTTCCTAAACTGCCACCATTCAGATCATAATCTACCTTCCTGTCTTTGTCACAAAGTGGATAGACACGCAAATACAACATAATGCGGATAAATGTAAGTATGTACCCATTCAGCCAGCTATCCAAGTCACTCTGCAACTTCTCAGCATCTTCCTCATAACACACACTACCACTCAGTTTGTGCTGTCTGCAAATTTGAAGATGTTGCATTCAATTCTTTCGCTCACAGCATTAATGTGTATTGTGAACAGCTGGGGTCCCAGTACTGAACCCTATGGTACCTCACTGCCTATGACTCTGAGAAGTACCCACTTACTTCAACTCTTTGCTTCCTCTCTGTCAACCAGCTCTCTATCCACATCAAGTCACTACCTCTGATACCATGAGCCATAACTTTGCTTACTAATCTCTTGTGTGGAACCTTGTCAAAAGCCTTTCGAAAGCCCAAAGTCACAACGTCAACCCTTGTCGACCAGACACGTCCTCAAAAATTCCGAACAGTTTGTCAAGCATGATTTTCTTTCGTGATTCCATACTGACTAAGACCAATCCTGTCACTTCTTTCCAAATGCTTAGTTATCACGTCCTTAACATTTACTTCAGCATTTTCCACTCTTTTGATTTCTGGCTAACCAGCCTATAATTCCCCATTTTCTCACTCGGTCCTTTTTTTTTGAAAAGTAGTTACTGTTGTGGTTCTGTTCACTGAGCTGGGAATTTGTGTTGCAGACATTTCGTCCCCTGTCTTGGTGACATCTTCAGTGCTTGGGAGCCTCCTGTAATCTTTTCTGCGGCATTTGTAGTGGTTTGAATCTGCCGCTTCCAGCTGTCTGTTGCAGTGGTCGGTATATTGGGTCCAGGTCGATGCACTGAGGATGTCACCTAGACAGGGGACGAAACGTCTGCAACACAAATTCCCAGCTCAGCGAACAGAACCACAACAACGAGCACCTGAGCTACAAATCTTCTCCCAAACTTTGAGTACAGTTACATTTGCTCCCCTCCTGTCATAATCACAACAGTGTGAAAATAAGCCATTTGGCCCAATAAGTCCACACCGACCCTCTGAAGACTACTCCACCCAGACCCATTCCCCTACCCTATTACTTTGCATTTCCCTGACTAGCGCATCTAGCCTACCCATCTCAGAAAAATTTAGTATGGCCAATTCAACAAACCTGCACATTGTTCGACTGTGGGAGGAAACCAGACCACCCAAAAAACCTCACACAGACTATGTGCAAACAGTGTTTGATACTCGAATTGAATTCTTAATGCTGTGAAGCACCAATGCTACAACCAAGCCACTGTGATGTCTTTTAGAGCTCTTCCAGAGTCTACAGAATGCTGGAAAGTGATCACCAATGCATCCACTATTTCTCGGGCCACTTCCTTAAGGACATCCTTAAGGGTGGAGAGCACAAGGCAATGAGGATTTATTAGAATTTATTTGTTTCCATCAATTTACCCAATACCATATCAAAGATTCATGGAGTCCTTCAGCATGGAACCAGGTCCTTTGGCCCAAACTGATTCATGCTGACCAACACTAACCTCCACTAGTCTTCCAAACTAACTCCATTTCGCTGTTCTTTGCCCATATACGTCTAAATCTTTCCGATCCATGTATTTGACCAAAATATTGTTAATGTACCCGTTTCAAGCAATTCACCAGGAGCTCATTTCATCTTCGTACCACCGCCTGTGTAAAACCGTTTCCCCTCAGTTACCCTTTCGTTCTTTACCCACTAACTGATGCCCTCTAGTCCTCAATTCCACAACCCTGTTGAAAAGATTGAGTGCATTCAGCATTTCTGTGCCTCTCATGATCTTATACACTTCTATAAGGTCCATCCTCAGTTTCCTACACTCTGAAGAAAAAAAATGTCCTAGCTTGTCCAACCTCTCCTTAGAACTCAGACAATTGAATCCTGGCAACATCCTAGTACATTTCAGTTTAGTAACATCCTTCCTGCAGCAAGGTCATCAAAACTGAATGCAATACTCCCAAGAGCAGCCTCATCAACGTTTTGCAGAACTGCAACATAACTTCCCAACAGCTATATCCAGTCTGTAACTGTTGACGGTCAGTGTGCCAAATGCCGCCTTCACTGCCCTGTCTACCTGTGACTTCACTTTCAGAGAATTGTGCACCTGAACTACAAGGTTGCACTACACTCCTTAAAGCCCTAACATTCAGCATGAAACTCCTGTCTTAATTTGACTTTCCAAAATGCAAGACCTCAAACTTTGAATCGTAGAGATGTACAGCACAGCCATGCCGACAAAATATCCCAACCCAATCTAGTTCCACTTGCCAGCTCCGGGCCCATATCCCTCCAAATCCTTCCTATTTATGTACTCATCCAGATGCCTTTTAAATATTGCAATTGTACTAGCCTCCATCACTTCCTCTGGCAGTTCATTCAACATGCACCACCCTCTGTGTAAAAAAGTTGCCCCTTAGGTCTCTTTTTATCATTCCCCTCTCACCTTAAATCTACGATCTCTAGTTCTAGACTTCTCACCCTCAGGGAAAAGACCTTGTGTATTTACCCTATCCATGCCCTTCACGATTTTATAAACATCTATAAGGTCACACTTTAGCCTCCGAAGCTCTAGGGAAAACCGCCCCCGCCTATTTCAAATTCTCCATATCGCTCCAATCCGGGCAATGTCCTTGTAAGTCTTTTCTGAATCGTTTCAAGTTTCACAGTATCCTTCTGATAGAAAGTAGACCAGAACTGCACATAATACTCCAAAAGTGGCCGAACCAACGTCTGGTATATCTGCAAAATGACCTTCCAACTCCTATACTCAATACTCTGACTAACAAAGGAAAGCATACCAAACGCCTTCTTCACTATCCTATCTAACTGCGACTCTACTTTTAAGGAGCTATGAACCTGCACTCCAAAGTCTCTTTGTTCAGCAGCACTCTCTCAGACATTACTGTTAAGTGTATAAGTCCTGTTAAGATTTGCTTAGCCAAAATGCAACATTTCGCATTCATTGAAATTAAACTCCATCTGCCACTCCTCAGCCCATTGGCCCATTTGATCAAGATCCCGTTGTAATCTGAGGTACCCTTCTTTGCTGTCCACTACACTTCCAATTTTGGTATCATCTGCAAACTTACTAACTATACGTCCTATGTTGACATCCAAATTATTTATGTAAATGACAAAAAGTAGTGGACCCAGCACAGATCTTTGTAGCACTTTACTGGTCACAGACTTCAGTCTGAAAAAGAACTTTCCACCACCAGATCTTCTACCTTCAAGCCAGTTTTGTTTCCAAATGACTAGTTCTCCCTGTTTTCCATGAGATCTAACCTTGCTAACCAGTCACCCATGGGGAACCTTGTCAAACCCTGACTGAAGTCCAGATAGATCACGTCCACCACTTTGCCCTCATCAATCCTCTTTGTGACTTCTTCAAAAACCTCAAATAAGTTTGTGAGATATATTTTACATGCACAAAGACATGTTGACTAACCCTAATCAATCCTTGCCTTTCCAAATACATTTAAATCTTGTCCGTCAGGAATCCCTCCAACAACCTTCCTACCACTGAAGTGAAGCTCACCGCTCACTCTGGCTTATACTTACCATCTTTCTTAAATAGTGGTATCACGTTAGCCAACTCCAGTCTTACGGCACCTCACCTGTGACTATTGATAAGACAACGATCTCAGCAAGGGGCCCAGCAATCATTTCCCTAGCTTCCCATAGAGTTCTAGGGTACACCTGATTGGGTCCTGGGGATTTACTGATATATAGATTAAACTCTGTATGCCATTTTTCTGCTCACTTTTCCAGCTGATCGAGGTCTTGCTGCATTTTCTATAATCTTTCTCACTGTCCACGATACCACCTATTTTAGTGTCATCAACAAAACTGACTGCTCATGCCTTGTACACTCATCCAAATCACTGATATAGATAATAAACAGTAATGGATCCAGCAACCACTCCTGAAGGACTCCAATAGTCACAGGCCTGCAATTAGACAAGCATCCCTAGACTACTACCGTCTGCTTCCTACTGCAAAGCCAATTTGCCAGCTTGCCCAAGATTCCATGAGATCCAACCTTCCAGAACAGCCTACCATGTAGAACCTTATCAAAGGCCGTAAGGCTCTATTTCTGTTTCCCAGTTATTGTTTGACCTTTATGGGGATCACTTCAAAATTTCATCATCCCTTTGAATTCCATCTTATTCCCAATTTCCTGGAGGATCTCTTAGTGTGACATGATTCATTTACTCCGCTTCATGATGCAATGCTGGATCTGAAACAGGTACATGCCTAGTCAGTGAACAATGTTGTTGTTCCAACAAACCCTGACAAAAGCATTCCACAAACTCCATCCAGACTACGTCTTGCTGGTCACTTCATCAAAGAACTCTTAACAAATTTGTGAGGCCTGATCTCCCATCCACAAAGCCATGCTGACTGTTCCTAATCAAACCCTATCTTTTCAAATGCGTGTACATCTTATCCCTCGCAATTGTATCAAGTAATTCACCCACCATAGACGCTAGGTTTACTAGTCTATAATTCTGAGGATCTTTGTGCTCAGTAATTAGTAATTTTCTTTTTGTATTCCACCTAGAAATTAGAGAAAACATCTGTGCCATTTCCCTATTCTCCCATATCCCCAGGTTCGGAGGGAGGCTTTTGATTGGGGGAGGTCTCTGAGTCTATAAACCCCGCCCCTCCCCCAGGCTATTTACAGGAGCGCGCCCCCAAATCCAGCCGCAGGGGGGAATCCCATGCGCGCCCATTCGAACTCCCCGCCCTTGGCCACCAACCGCCGCACGTCGCGTCAGAACTACAATTCCCATTACACCCCGTAGGCCGATCCTCCACGATACCCAGCTAACCAGCCCTTGCTGCGCAGGCGCTCTCTACCAGGGCAGCATGGGTAATGTAGTTTACCAGTTTGTGTTGCGGGAATTGAGTTGCTGAGGGACATTGTGTGGAGAGAGAGAAACAGTTAATGTCGAGAGTCTGATCTAACTCTTGTTCAGAACTGGAAGGAACTGCTGGAAAATACTGGGGTTTGGATTGTAGAAGGAGGGGAACAGATGGTGAGAGTGCCCAGAGCTAAAGATATGGAGATACTGGTGTTGGACTGCGATGTGCAAAGTTAAAAATCACACAACATCAGGTTATCGTCCAACAATTTTAATTGGAAGCAGGATAAGTCATGGGGGACAGTGTTGAGCTGGAAGTTTGGAACTAGGGTGAGGTGGGGGAAGGGAAATGAGGAAACTGTCGAAGTCCACATTGGTGCCTTGGGGTTGAAGTGTTCCGAGGCGGAAGATGAAGCGTTCTTCGTCCAGGCGCCTGGTGGTGAGGGAGCGGCGGTGAAGGAGGCCCAGGACCTCCATGGCCTCGGCAGAGTGGGAGGGGGAGTTGAAATGTTGGGCCACAGGGCGGTGTGGTTGATTGGTGCGGGTGTCCCGGAGATGTTCCCTAAAGCGCTCTGCTAGGAGGCGCCCAGTCTCCCCAATGTAGAGGAGACCGCATCGGGAGCAACGGATACAATAAATGATATTAGTGGATGTGCAGGTAAAACTCTAATGGATGTGCAAGGCTCCTTGAGGGCCTTAGATAGACGTGAGGGAGGAGGTGTGGGCACAGGTTTTACAGTTCCTGCAGTCACACTAGTTCCAAACTTGCAGCTCAGCACTGTCCTAATGACTTGTCCTACCTGCCTATTTCCTTTTTCACCTATCCACTCCACCCTCTCCACCCTGACCTATCACCTTCATTCGCTCCCCCACTCCCCATTGTACTCTATGCTACTTTCTCCCCACCCCCACCCTCCTCTAGCTGATCTCTCCACGCTTCAGGCTCACTGCCTTTATTCCTGATGAATGGCTTTTGCCCGAAATGTCAATTTCGCTGCTCCTTGGATGCTGCCTGAACTGCTGTGCTCTTCCAGCACCACTAATCCAGAATCTGGTTTCCAGCATCTGCAGTCATTGTTTTTACCACCTTAATTGGAAACACAATAGCTTTCGGAGTGTGCTTCCAATTAAACCTGTTGGACTATAACCTGGTGTTGTGTGATTTTTAACAGATTTTTAACAGAATGTGCCTTTTTGTTGAATATTTGAGGCCGTTCCTTCCCATGTTTGTCCCTGATCATTTGCAGCCAGACATGTCACTGTTTCCCTGTTTATCTCTCAGACTCAACTCATGGCACTCTGGTTCTGGTTCCCAGTTATTGTTTGTCCTTTATTGGGATCACTTTAAAACTTTTTCATCCCTCTAAATTCCATTTTATTCCTCCCTGCAGTATTCCCATTCTGCCTTTATGTTTGCAAAATGAGTAACGATTCTGCCCTTGAACCCTCAATTGATGTCATTGTCCCCCTGTTGGCCCATTCATTCTTTTGATTTGACCAGACACTTACATATTGCAAAACA